>NC_044189.1:25603643-25728807 GCF_900880675.1 Sparus aurata | reverse complement strand
ATTTTTTCATCATTTTCTGGTTTTCATCTTTTTTTTCTTTAACTGGTGGAAACGGGCTTCCAAAGGATGTGGCAGGGGCGTCCAAAAGCCTCTCTCCCTCTTTCTCTCTGGTTTATAATTTATTTATTGATCTCTGCCTCTAACGTTCATTACTTTAGACCCTCACAACCTGAAGATTATAACTGGAGCTCTTGTACAAACACCTGCAGGACACACAACAGTCCCACAGTTTATATCTATCAATTCAAATGAACTTTATTGGCATGAATGAAGTTACACTATGGACATTTAATGACATTATTGAATGACGACATTTTATACAAGAAAACTAAATACATTGATTTGTTGCACAGAACCTGCATGATCACGCACACGCACGTAGGCACGCGCGTCACTGAAGGCCATGGAAACAGAACGTTGACCAAAGCTATAAAAGCTGCAGACCTCATTTATTTCTCATTCGCGCATTAAACTTTGACAAGTTGACCTACCGCGGATTTGTTGTTGGAAAGTTGCAATCTGGGAAACCTGATCGACTGGAAAACTTCTACTTAACCAAACCATTTGGATTTACCTGTTGACCTGAAGACTTCAGCACAGAGAAACCTTTTTTTGGATTATACCTGTTCACCTGAAGTCTTCATCTCTGACGAGCCTTTTTTGGATTAAACCGGATCACCTGTAAGGCTTCATCTCAGACAAACATTGGATTATACCTTATCACCTGTAAGATTCTTTGCAAACAAACCTTCTGGATTACTTTTCTAGGACAACTACTGCCAGAAGAAGACCATCTTTAACTTCTGGAGAAGTGGCCTCCAGTTGACCCCCTGGGGCGAGGCACCTGCTGTCCTGAGTCTCTGCAGGTAGGACATCTTTTATTATCACACCAAATGTGTTAATTCATCTCCTTAATCGTGTAAAAGTTGGTTTCGTTTGACAATGTGAATACACTCTTGGTAAATTGTTGAATTTAAAGATTTGAAATTTATAGCATTTTAGCTAGCCTTTCATGAACGGTCAGTTTTGGGTGATACTCGATGTTTTTTCTCTGTGTAAAATGATTTTTAGAGTTTAAGAATCTGCTGAAAGTCCCGCGACAGATGAGAAATGTGTTCACGGTTGTTTGGTGATTTTTAAACACTGTTATTTTTGTTTGAGGGATTAAATGTTTAGATAATTATGGTCGAACATTTAGGGGAAAAGATGGCAACTGGGCCTTTTTTTGAAAAAACAACAGTTTTGTCTCGTGCACCATGGAGACGATGGAACGTTAGGAGATGAGAACGTGCAGGTGTAAACACACCAGGCCGTCTCTCTGTGTACAGCTGAGATAGCTGATGTAATTGTTGAAACTGAACTTAAAGTGTAACCGATATGTAGTTGGAGAGAATTCAAGTTAACAGTTTTATCTATATAATATATATATTTATATATGAAGGCCTTTTCACTGCTGTGTTCAGTCAGCGCTCAGAACTTGTACTTGACGTGCCGGTATTGAAAAGTTTGGGCAGAGATGACAGTCATGTCCTGCCTCCATACCACCGTCTCCTCCATGAGGCATGACTAGCGACTGATAAACAACATATTGGCTTTTTTAGTTTTCCGCTCTGAGAAAAACAGATTATTGTGTGCTTACTGTGGAGAAGTCCTGTTGTAAACTGCCTGCTTTTTAATCAACGTACGCACAGTTTAGCGTGTTCTGTGCACAACAATATGTATTTGGCGGATATGCAGTAGCTAAATAAGTAGGACAATGGGCAAATGGTTTCAGACATGGTTGTGTTCTTGGAGGATAGGCCTACTTACTTTACATGAGAGATTGTCATAGAAAATTAGTCAACTGGTACTCAAATTTGTGACACTGCATCATATTTTATGATTTAATATACACTGTGGAAAGGCCCCTTTCCAGTTGTAAAAATGAATAAATCCTGGAGATAAGTTGTTTGTTAATTTGACCTTTAAATGCATCAATGAATACCCTAATCAGACTCATCTCTGTCTCTCCAATAGTTTTAATTTTATTGTCGAAGCCTCTTGTAATATTTCTGTTTAGTTCTTTTTCCCATTTCCCTTTAACATATTCGGTATTGTTCCCTTTCTGCCTCTGAAGACCCTGGTGTAGTTTAGACATTGTTTTTTGTGTTATAGGCTTCAATTAGGACATTAATCACTGCATTACCCTCCTCAGAGAATTCTGGTTTTATCAGTTTTTCATATAAATCACTTATCTGTGGATACCTGTAGAAATCATTAATATTTAGTGGAAATTCCCCTGATTTTGCTCAGACCTCAGATGATCAGTTGATCACTGAAATGTGGAATATGACATAAATACATGATTGTCCTTGTAAAGACCTGAAACGTCAGTTTAACATGTTTTGTGTCATGTAATCGTTGACAGGAAAGAAACCATAGGATGGTAGCAAAAAGAAATATACTCAATGTCTGAAACGTTGTTATGATTCTTCACAGGGAATGAAAGTCACATCTTCCTTGTCTTGTTTTCACCTGTTTTGTTTCAGTATTCTGAGAGACAATATGGGATCGCGCGTATCCAACGAGTCCACCTCATCTTCCGAGATGAACCCCGTCCAGCTCCCCAGCGTATATGACGTCCAGAAAGTTCTGGGAGAGGGCTGCTTCGGACAGGTGTTGAAATGTTGGAAAAAGGACATCAAGCAGACTGTGGCTGTGAAGATTCCTAAATTCTTTGACGAAGACACCGTCAATGAGGTGAGAGGTGTTGATTTTGATGTTGTAAAAGATATTGTATAGTCAGAGGTGCAGTAACTGACTCATGCAAACAAGCAATTCCTTTTGATTTAAGCTACTTTAAGCCATCTACAAACGTCACTATAAAAAGATATAGTGATTATCTGTACACTAAGTTTTAAGCACCACATTATAAAGACTTCACGCGTTAACACATTAACTGACTGTAAAAAAAAAAATCATATCAAACTTGCCGTGTCTCCAGGTTTCCATGCTGAGACGGTTCAAGCTCCTCAAACTCGACCGACACAACATCGTCGAGTTCATCGATTGCTTTCAAACCAAACATGGAAAGGCAATCGTGTTGGAGATGTTGGATATCAGCCTGGGCGACTACCTTGAAATGACAAGTTTTGCGCCTATGCTTCTGAGTGACATCAGCAGCATCATCCAGCAGGTACAGACACCATCAGCACCATCAGATAGAAAGCAAAGCACTGAGCACTCTGTCACTTTTAGGCTTCGGTACATTTTACTGACCTTGTACTTACAGATGGGGACAGCATTTGAGGCACTGAAGGGGATTGGGGTGATCCATGGTGACGTGCACCTCTTCAACATCATGATGGAGAATCACCAAACACGACCCTTCAGAGTCAAGCTCATTGACTTCGGTGGTGCCATTTCCACATCAGAAGCCACCCAGGGCAAGCTCCTGCAACCGCTGCTTTTAGGTAGGCTTCATTATTTTTATTACTACACTGGACTGAGTTAGCAGTTTACAATTTACCACTGTTTCCCAAGTCTGAAGTGTAAACATCCTGTGTAATATTTGTTCTCCACATTCAGGTCTCCAGAAATCATACTGGGCTGTCCATTTTCTGAGGCCATTGACATGTGGTCCCTGGGCTGTCTGATGTTCATAATGATCTGCGGCAAACAACCGTTCAGTGGATGCTGTGGATATGACATAGTAAGTCACATTTGTCACCAGTTTGTCAGTTACTCATACTTGTGTGTCTTCACTCGTCCTTGTGGTTTTGCTCTAATTGATGCTCCATGTACAATAATGAGTAATCTAAAGTGGGAATCGAAAGGAAATTTAAAAATAGAAATGAGAAACCATCCTGGTGTTTTGTTCAAACAGATGAAAAAATGCTCTAAATTTACTCTGAGTGTGACAGAAAGAAGTAATCTTACATTTACTGGTTCAAAGAACTTTGTACCTTAGCTACGATGGGAGGTGTTAGCATTAGCATGTTGTCAAAGGATGACCTGCCCTACTTTGCCTCTGATTGGCCAATCTTACTCCTCGTGCTTCAACCGACCAGACCGACGAGAACTGGCCTGTCTGATACGGCGATGCATTACTTTGCCCTCCTGAGAACAATACTTCCTCTTACGTTTTGATGTAATGCTGTGTTTAATCTCCAGCTGCGGAGCATCATTAATCTACTAGGTCAGCCAGAAGACCTTGTTCTCAGTACTGGTCTAAGGACAAAGAAGTACTTTAACTGGACTGAGTCAAACAGCTGGGAGCTCAAGGTACCACAGTGAATCTACTCTGACCTTTTATCTTTTATCAGATTTTTTTCTTGTTAACATTTCCCTACATTTAACAGTCTATCATTCCGATTGATTCTGAGGAACATTGATACAAATTCTTTGAACCTTCTTTCAGACATCTTTTGAGTATTTCAGATGTCACCTCAGCAGTGTCAACAAGGACCACAATCTCCAGTCTCTAGACGATCTCAAAGAAGTAAGTGTGAAGCAACTTTGATTGTCACTATGATCGATTGTCTTTTCTCGATGGTAGATTTGACCGTTTTTATCTCAACTAGATTCGTCTAGAGGAAAATAATGACGCTGAGGCCGCAGAGCGAGAGCAGTGCATCGAGCTCCTGAAGGCAATGCTGAAGACGGATGAGGATGAGAGGATCACTCCCCGTGAAGTCCTCCTTCATCCATTCTTCACCAAAGACTACCCAAAGTGAGTGTGTATGTGACGTGAGTCCTATAGGTGGTGCTTTGTTAGTTAGTGATGATTCATCATTTGATCAGTGTCCTGTCGTGTTTCCGGGATATGAGTGTAATAGCAACTGTGTGTTTTGAAGTAATGGGGCTTTGGCAGCCGCATCCTCTTTAGTCCGATGGAAGCCAATGGAAGATCTGGCGAGTGCACTCGGTGAGCCTGCTACCACTCCTCTGATGGATGACGAAAGCGCTGTCATCCAACCAGACAGCTGTACGCCATCTCCAGAAATTCCACCAGCAGGTGTGATCCAAGTTCAGCCAGCGACGGCTGAGAACACACTGTCGCTGGAGGGTCAGGGGAGCAAAGTCAGGTGAGATGTCTTCCTCTGGTCGCAACACCCATTTCTCGGATGAAAAAACTGTTTAGATCTCCAGAAATAATAGCAGAGACGTGATTTTTGAAGATGTCATGATAATAACAAGATAATTGTGTGTGTGTTTTCATGATCAGTGGCAGGACTTACATTGTCAAGTTCTCAGGAAGTTCGGCCTTCACTTCTGTGTTCTCGAATGAGGACTGCACTCCATCTCCCACATTTCTACTCTCAGGTGTGATCCTGGTTCGGCCTGCGATAGCCCAGCGCACGCTGATGGAAGATCAGGAGAGTGCAGTCAGGTGAGATGATAAAATAGTATCAGAACCTGTTTTCTTTGTTTTTCACTCACTTCCACATCAAATCAAGACTTACTACAAGAGGTTTTGGTCCACAGGAGCCTCAGAAACAACAAAAATGAAAAGTTCCTTGTTGCAGCTTCACCATGTGATGACAATAACAGGAATGACAGTCTAAGTAACATTTTTGTGGTGTTTTCAGTTTTCAGTCTGGCCTGAATGAAACGTCATGGTCCTCAGTGACCAACACTGAAAGTAGCATGGAGTCCTCCGTATGTGAGGACTCGGGCTCATGTGGTACGCAACAGATACCTCAACTTGCGTCTGAACTGTCGTGCATTTTGGAGTATGGCTGAGGTCTTCAATGTCCTTTGACTTTCAGAAAACATGGGGGCAGGGGCAGAGAAGAAGCCTCAGAAGAAGAAGAATTGCTTGCAACGTGTCTTCTCCTGGATGAGGAAGACCTTCAGGTCATGTGTGTACCTCTGTTGATGCTCGGCCTGTGACAGCTAAGAACATGCTGCCGCTGGAAGGTCAGGGGGGCAAAATCAGGTGAGATGTCTTTCTCCAGCCGCGACACCAATTTCTCAGATCAGACAGTAGTTCAGCTCACCAGAAATAATAGCAGATACATGGTTCAAGACAGTGACAGAATAATTTGGTGTGTGTTTTCATGTTCAGTGGCAGTACTTACATTGTCAAGTCCTCAGGAAGTTCAGTCTTCACTTCCTTGAGTGAGTACTGTGACTGTGAGCCTGCTGCCCCTCCTCTGACAGATGATGACGTCATTAACATCCAACCAGGCGACTGCACTCCACCTAGCACATTTCTGTTATCAGGTGCGATCCTGGTTGAGCCCGCAACAGCCCAGCGCACGCTGCTGGAAGATCAGGAAAGTGCAGTCAGGTGAGATGATGAAAAATAGTATCAAAACCTGTTGCCTTTGACTTTCACTCACTAGATGTTGATCTAGCTTTTGAAAAAATCGGAGTTCAGGATCATTACAGAGGACCAGTTGTGCATTTTATTCGATTTATTTTATTGGCGCAAAACAACTTCCCCACTGTGAACAATAACACTGAGGTACAATGGTTCCTGCTACAGGATCTTTAACGGGGCAATATTTTTAATCAGAAGAGAAAGATCTTCACTTCACAAATTTTTTTCATGCTTACAAACTTAATAAACAGTCTCTCTTTGTTTTCATGACTGAATAAACAAGGTGATCTTAAAGGACAACACAATGTCATACTGTTTTACTTTGTTTAGACCAGCTTTCTAGCCTTAAACAGCTGAATTGCGCATATTTATAAAAGTTGTCATGCTCAAATTAATGTCTTTTGATCCAATATTAGTATTCAGATATAGTTTATTGCAGATGTACAAAGAGGTATCTTACTTTAAATGTGTTTTAAAAGTTTCAGATGATAGATCTGTGTTTTGTTTGTTGGTGTAGCAGCGTCAGTGGTGGCATCCACCTCACGGGCAGCTGTGATGGAGGCCTGGACCTGTCAGAGAGCTGTGGAGGAGCCACGTCCCCCGCAGACAGTCCCGGTCCTGTCACAGCACACATCAGCGGACAGCCGTGGTGCAGCTGCCGCACACACAGACTCCAGTGACCGTGCATGTGAGTGACATGTATCACCTGCCACAGGAGTACATTGTAAGCCCGCCTCCTGACTGCATGATCTTGAAACAGCAGTCACATCTCTGTCCTCTCTGCAGGACTCACACATAGTCCAGCCAATCAGAGGATGTGGAGCATCACCTGGTGATGGAGCAGCTTGATCCTCCACCAAGTCCACTCAGCGCAGAGCATCAGCTGCCCTCCTCTCCTCACTGTGGACTTCTGTGATGTCATGCAGATGGATCAATGGATGTGTAGATAGATGTACAGATATATGTTTATATAAATGTATAGTAGATGTCTAGATAGATTTTAAGATAGATGTATGAATGATGTGTGTATATATATATATATATGTATGGATTGATGTATAGATATTTGTATGGATTGATGTTTAGGTCTATGCATAGATATGTGTATAGATTGATGTATAGATATGTGTATATATACATAGATGTATAGATATATATGTGTAGATGTGTAGATATATGTACAGATAGATGTTTACATAAATGTATAGATAGATATCTAGAGAGATGTAGAGATATATGTTCAGATGTATGTATAGATGTCTAGATAGATTTTAAGTTAGATGTATGAATTGATGTGTATAATGTATGAATTGATGTGTATATGTGTGTATGGATTGATTAGATATGTGTGTATTTATATACATAGATGTATAGATGTATGTGTAGATTGATGTATAGATAGATAGATGTATAGATATATTTACAGATATATGTATGGATTGATGCTTGCATAGATGTATAGATAGATGTAGAGATATATGTATCGACAGATAAGATTTTATTACAGTAAACCTTTTAAACTGTATTTTATCAGCTCAATATGATTCATTTTCTGTGATTACATTCTAAATACACCAAAACCCTTCTTGCATCACACTGACTTTTTTTTTTTTTTTTCAAAATTCATATTTTTTCACAGTAGAGTTTAATTAATTGATAACTACAGGATACATAAAGCTGTGTTTAACATACTTGCTGTAATAAATTACTTGATACATGAGACAGAGACAAGAGCCAAAGCCCAGTACACATTAAGTATCAGAAACCACAGCAGGCTTTTAAGACAGTAACTGCAGTGGTACATAAGTGGGAAATGTTCCTTATACAGGGGAAACAAAAACAACGACAACAACACAAACAAACAATACATCAGGATGCTACTTCTAGCAAATATGGATAGGGTGTGGTAGCCACAACTCCACAAAAAAGCTGTTTTTGAGGTGTTAGTGCTTCGTCTACACTCATTTGTATTTCTGGGCATCCTGACACGCTGGGATGTGTTGTTGACTCCTGCTGTCCTCAATTTGAATGAAAGCATTAAAGTGAAAAGTTTTTAATTGTCTTAACCAATAATACCTGTCTCGGCAGGTAGTCCAGTCATTTATTTTAGAGAAATGGAGAAAATATTATGTATGTTGTATGTGTATTTATATGGTAATATGTATTATATAATACAGTCTGAGTATGTGTATGTATTTAGATAGATAGATAGATAGATAGATAGATTTAGACTTTTAATTTTACAATGTGACTTTTTATTTAATAATTCAAGTTATTTTTCTAAAGTCTAATTCTTTATCTCTCAAATATTTTTTCATAATTTTCTGGTTTTCATCTTTTTTTTTTCTTTAACTGGTGGAAACGGCCTTCCATAGGATGTGGCAGGGGTGTCCAAAAGCCTCTCTCCCTCTTTCTCTCTGGTTTATAATTTATTTATTGATCTCTGCCTCTATAACGTTCATGATTTTAGACCCTCACAACCTGAAGATTATAACTGGAGCTCTTGTACAAACACCTGCAGGACACACAACAGTCCCACAGTTTATATCAATCAATTCAAATAAACTTTATTGGCATGAATAAAGTTACACGATGGACACATTTAAATGACATTATTGAATGACGACATTTTACAAGAAAACTAAATACATTGATTTGTTGCACAGAACCTGCATGATCATGCACGCACGCACGTAGGCACGCGCGTCACTGAAGGCCATGGAAACAGAACGTTGACCAAAGCTATAAAAGCTGCAGGCCTCATTTATTTCTCATTCGCGCATTAAACTTTGACAAGTTGACCTACCGCGGATTTGTTGTTGGAAAGTTGCAATCTGGGAAACCTGATCGACTGGAAAACTTCTACTAACCAAACCATTTGGATTTAACCTGTTCACCTGAAGACTTCAGCACAGAGAAACCTTTTTTGGATTATACCTGTTCACCTGAAGTCTTCATCTCTGACGATTTTTCGGATTAAACCTGATCACCTGTAAGGCTTCATCTCAGACAATTGGATTATACCTTATCACCTGTAAGATTCTTTGCAAACAAACCTTCTGGATTACTTTGTTCTAGGACAACTACCGCCAGAAGAAGACCATCTTAACTTCTGGAGAAGTGGCCTCCAGTTGACCCCTGGGGCGAGACACCTGCTGTCCTGAGTCTCTGCAGGTAGGACATCTTTTATTATCACACCAAATGTATTAATTCATCTTCTTAATCGTGTAAAAGTTGGTTTCGGTTGACAATGTGAATACACTCTTGGTAAATTGTTGAATTTAAAGATTTGAAATTTATAGCATTTTAGCTAGCCTTTCATGAACGGTCAGTTTTGGGTGACACTCTCGATTTTTTCGTGTGTAAAATGATTTTTAGAGTTTAAGAAATGCTGCTGAAAGTCCCGCGACAGATGAGAATGTGTTCACGGTTGTTTGTGTATGATTTTTAAATACTGTTTATTTTTGTTGAGGGATTAAATGTTTAGATAATTAGATCGAACATTACGTTAGGGGAAAAGATGGCGACCGGGCCTTTTTTTGAAAAAAAACACAGTTTTGGTCTCGTGGCACCATGGAGACGATGGAACGTTAGGAGATGAGAACGTGCAGGTGTAAACACACCAGGCCGTCTCTCTGTGTACAGCTGAGATAGCTGATGTAATTGTTAAAACTGAACTTAAAGTGTCACCGATATGTAGTTGGAGAGAATTCAAGTTAACAATTTTATCTATATAATATATATATTTATATATGAAGCCTTTTCACTGCTGTGTTCAGTCAGCGCTCAGAACGTGTCCGTCTGGTATTGAAAAGTTTGGGCAGAGATGACAGTCATTGTCCTGCCTCCATACCACCGTCTCCTCCATGAGGCATGACTGGCGACTGATAAACAACTATTGGCTTCTTTAGTTTTCCTCTCTTGAGAAAAACAGATTATTGTGTGCTTACTGGTGGTGAAGTCCTGTTGTAAACTGCCTGCTTTTTAGTCAAGGTACGCACAGTTTAGCGTGTTCTGTGCACAACAATATGTATTTGGCGGATATGCAGTATATAAGTAGGACAATGGGCAAATGGTTTTCATACATGGTTGTTCCTTGGAGGATAGGCCTACTTACTTTACATGAGAGATTGTTATAAAAAAATTAGTCAACTGGTACTCAAATTTGTGGACACTGCATCATATTTTATGATTTAATATACACTGTGGGAAAGGCCCCTTTCCAGTTGTAAAAATGAATAAATCCTTGAGATAAGTTGTTTGTTAATTTGACCTTTAAATGCATCAATGAATAACCCTAATCAGACTCATCTCTGTCTCTCCAGTAGTTTTAATTTTATTGTCGAAGCCTCTTGTAATATTTCTGTTTAGTTCTTTTTCCCATGTCCCTTTAACATATTCGGTATTGTTCCCTTTCCTGCCTCTGAAGACCCTGGTGTAGTTTAGACATTGTTTTTTGTGTTATAGACTTCAATTAGGACATTAATCACTTGCATTACCCTCCTCAGAGAATTCTGGTTTTATCAGTTTTTCATATAAATCGCTCATCTTTGGATACCTGTAGAAATCATTAATATTTAGTGGAAATTCCTCTGATTTTGCTTCAACCTCAGATGATCAGATGATCACTGAAATGTGGAATATGACATAAATACATGATTGTCCTTGTAAAGACCTGAAACAGCAGTTTAACATGTTTTGTGTCATGTAATCGTTGACAGGAAAGAAACCATAGGATGGTAGCCAAAAGAAATATACTCAAATGTCTGAAACGTTGTTATGATTCTTCACAGGGAATGAAAGTCCACATCTTCCTTGTCTTGTTTTCATCTGTTTTGTTTCAGTATTCTGAGAGACAATATGGGATCGCGCGTATCCAACGAGTCGACCTCATCTTCCGAGATGAACCCCGTCCAGCTCCCCAGCGTATATGACGTCCAGAAAGTTCTGGGAGAGGGCTGCTTCGGACAGGTGTTGAAATGTTGGAAAAAGGACATCAAGCAGACTGTGGCTGTGAAGATTCCTAAATTCTTTGACGAAGACACCGTCAATGAGGTGAGAGGTGTTGATTTTGATGTTGTAAAAGATATTGTATAGTCAGAGGTGCAGTAACTGACTCATGCAAACAAGCAATTCCTTTTGATTTAAGCTACTTTAAGCCATCTACAAACGTCACTATAAAAAGATATAGTGATTATCTGTACACTAAGTTTTAAGCACCACATTATAAAGACTTCACGCGTTAACACATTAACTGACTGTAAAAAAAAAAATCATATCAAACTTGCCGTGTGTCTCCAGGTTTCCATGCTGAGACGGTTCAAGCTCCTCGACCGACACAACATCGTCGAGTTCATCGATTGCTTTCAAACCAAACATGGAAAGGCAATCGTGTTGGAGATGTTGGATATCAGCCTGGGCGACTACCTTGAAATGACAAGTTTTGCGCCTATGCTTCTGAGTGACATCAGCAGCATCATCCAGCAGGTACAGACACCATCAGCACCATCAGATAGAAAGCAAAGCACTGAGCACTCTGTCACTTTTAGGCTTCGGTACATTCTTACTGACCTTGTACTTACAGATGGGGACAGCATTTGAGGCACTGAAGGGGATTGGGGTGATCCATGGTGACGTGCACCTCTTCAACATCATGATGGAGAATCACCAAACACGACCCTTCAGAGTCAAGCTCATTGACTTCGGTGGTGCCATTTCCACATCAGAAGCCACCCAGGGCAAGCTCCTGCAACCGCTTGCTTTTAGGTAGGCTTCATTATTTTTATTACTACACTGGACTGAGTTAGCAGTTTACAATTTACCACTCGTTTCCCAAGTCTGAAAGTGTAAACATCCTGTGTAATATTTGTTCTCCACATTCAGGTCTCCAGAAATCATACTGGGCTGTCCATTTTCTGAGGCCATTGACATGTGGTCCCTGGGCTGTCTGATGTTCATAATGATCTGCGGCAAACAACTGTTCAGTGGATGCTGTGGATATGACATAGTAAGTCACATTTGTCACCCGTTTGTCAGTTACTCATACTTGTGTGTCTTCACTCGTGCTTGTGGTTTTGCTCTAATTGATGCTCCATGTACAATAATGAGTAATCTAAAGCTGGGAATCGAAAGGAAATTTAAAAAATAGAAAATGAGAAACCATCCTGGTGTTTTGTTCAAACAGATGAAAAAATGCTCTAAATTTACTCTGAGTGTGACAGAAAGAAGTAATCTTACATTTACTGGTTCAAAGAACTTTGTACCTTAGCTACGATGGGAGGTGTTAGCATTAGCATGTTGTCAAAGGATGACCTGCCCTACTTTGCCTCTGATTGGCCAATCTTACCCCTCGTGCTTCAACCGACCAGACCGACGAGAACTGGCCTGTCTGATACGGCGATGCATTACTTTGCCCTCCTGAGAACAATACTTCCTCTTACACGTTTTGATGTAATGCTGTGTTTAATCTCCAGCTGCGGAGCATCATTAATCTACTAGGTCAGCCAGAAGACCTTGTTCTCAGTACTGGTCTAAGGACAAAGAAGTACTTTAACTGGACTGAGTCAAACAGCTGGGAGCTCAAGGTACCACAGTGAACCTTCTCTGACCTTTTATCTTTTATCAGATTTTTTTCTTGTTAACATTTCCCTACATTTAACAGTCTATCATTCCGATTGATTCTGAGGAACATTGATACAAATTCTTTGAACCTTCTTTCAGACATCTTTTGAGTATTTCAGATGTCACCTCAGCAGTGTCAACAAGGACCACAATCTCCAGTCTCTAGACGATCTCAAAGAAGTAAGTGTGAAGTAACTTTGATCGTCACTATGATCGATTGTCTTTTCTCGATGGTAGATTTGACCGTTGTTATCTCAACTAGATTCGTCTAGAGGAAAATAATGACGCTGAGGCCGCAGAGCGAGAGCAGTGCATCGAGCTCCTGAAGGCAATGCTGAAGACGGATGAGGATGAGAGGATCACTCCCCGTGAAGTCCTCCTTCATCCATTCTTCACCAAAGACTACCCAAAGTGAGTGTGTATGTGACGTGAGTCCTATAGGTAGGTGCTTTGTTAGTTAGTGATGATTTATCATTTGATCAGTGTCCTGTCGTGTTTCCGGGATATGAGTGTAATAGCAACTGTGTCGTTTTGAAGTAATGGGGCTTTGGCAGCCGCATCCCCTTTGGTCCGATGGAAGCCAATGGAAGATCTGGCGAGTGCACTCGGTGAGCCTGCTACCACTCCTCTGATGGATGACGAAAGCGCTGTCATCCAACCAGACAGCTGTACGCCATCTCCAGAAATTCCACCAGCAGGTGTGATCCAAGTTCAGCCAGCGACGGCTGAGAACACGCTGCTGCTGGAAGGTCAGGGGAGCAAAGTCAGGTGAGATGTCTTCCTCTGGTCATGACACCCATTTTTCAGATGAAAAAAAACAGTTCAGATCGCCAGAAATAATAGCAGAGACATGATTCTTGAAGATGTCATGACAGTAACAGGATAATTGTGTGTGTGTTTTCATGTTCAGTGGCAGGACTTACATTGTCAAGTTCTCAGGAAGTTCGGCCTTCACTTCCGTGTTCTCGAATGAGGACTGCACTCCATCTCCCACATTTCTACTTTCAGGTGTGATCCTGGTTCGGCCTGCGATAGCCCAGCGCACGCTGATGGAAGATCAGGAGAGTGCAGTCAGGTGAGATGATGAAAAATAGTATCAGAACCTGTTTTCTTTGTTTTTCACTCACTTCCACATCAAATCAAGACTTACTACAAGAGGTTTTGGTCCACAGGAGCCTCAGAAACAACAAAAATGAAAAGTTCCTTGTTGCAGCTTCACCATGTGATGACAATAACAGGAATGACAGTCTAAGTAACATTTTTGTGGTGTTTTCAGTTTTCAGTCTGGCCTGAATGAAACGTCATGGTCCTCAGTGACCAACACTGAAAGTAGCATGGAGTCCTCCGTATGTGAGGACTCGGGCTCATGTGGTACGCAACAGATACCTCAACTTGCATCTGAACTGTTGTGCATTTTGGAGTATGGCTGAGGTCTTCAATGTCCTTTGACTTTCAGAAAACATGGGGGCAGAGAAGAAGCCTCAGAAGAAGAAGAATTGCTTGCAACGTGTCTTCTCCTGGATGAGGAAGACCTTCAGGTCATGTGTGTACCTCTGTTGATGCTTCGGCCTGTGACAGCTAAGAACATGCTGCCGCTGGAAGGTCAGGGGGGCAAAATCAGGTGAGATGTCTTTCTCCAGCCGCGACACCAATTTCTCAGATCAGACAGTAGTTCAGCTCACCAGAAATAATAGCAGATACATGGTTCAAGACAGTGACAGAATAATTTGGTGTGTGTGTGTTTTCATGTTCAGTGGCAGTACTTACATTGTCAAGTCCTCAGGAAGTTCAGTCTTCACTTCCTTGAGTGAGTACTGTGACTGTGAGCCTGCTGCCCCTCCTCTGACAGATGATGACGTCATTAACATCCAACCAGGCGACTGCACTCCACCTAGCACATTTCTGTTATCAGGTGCGATCCTGGTTGAGCCCGCAACAGCCCAGCGCACGCTGCTGGAAGATCAGGAAAGTGCAGTCAGGTGAGATGATGAAAAATAGTATCAAAACCTGTTGCCTTTGACTTTCACTCACTAGATGTTGATCTAGCTTTTGAAAAAATCGGAGTTCAGGATCATTACAGAGGACCAGTTGTGCATTTTATTCGATTTCATTTTATTGGCGCAAAACAACTTCCCCACTGTGAACAATAACACTGAGGTACAATGGTTCCTGCTACAGGATCTTTAACGGGGCAATATTTTTAATCAGAAGAGAAAGATCTTCACTTCACAAATTTTTTTCATGCTTACAAACTTAATAAACAGTCTCTCTTTGTTTTCATGACTGAATAAACAAGGTGATCTTAAAGGACAACACAATGTCATACTGTTTTACTTTGTTTAGACCAGCTTTCTAGCCTTAAACAGCTGAATTGCGCATATTTATAAAAGTTGTCATGCTCAAATTAATGTCTTTTGATCCAATATTAGTATTCAGATATAGTTTATTGCAGATGTACAAAGAGGTATCTTACTTTAAATGTGTTTTAAAAGTTTCAGATGATAGATCTGTGTTTTTGTTTGTTGGTGTAGCAGCGTCAGTGGTGGCATCCACCTCACGGGCAGCTGTGATGGAGGCCTGGACCTGTCAGAGAGCTGTGGAGGAGCCACGTCCCCCGCAGACAGTCCCGGTCCTGTCACAGCACACATCAGCGGACAGCCGTGGTGCAGCTGCCGCACACACAGACTCCAGTGACCGTGCATGTGAGTGACATGTATCACCTGCCACAGGAGTACATTGTAAGCCCCGCCTCCTGACTGCATGATCTTGAAACAGCAGTCACATCTCTGTCCTCCTCTGCAGGACTCACACATAGTCCAGCCAATCAGAGGATGTGGAGCATCACCTGGTGATGGAGCAGCTTGATCCTCCACCAAGTCCACTCAGCGCAGAGCATCAGCTGCCCTCCTCTCCTCACTGTGGACTTCTGTGATGTCATGCAGATGGATCAATGGATGTGTAGATAGATGTACAGATATATGTTTATATAAATGTATAGATGTATGTATAGATAGATGTCTAGATAGATTTTAAGATAGATGTATGAATTGATGTGTGTATATATATATATATATATATATATATATATATGTATGGATTGATGTATAGATATTTGTATGGATTGATGTTTAGGTCTATGCATAGATATGTGTATAGATTGATGTATAGATATGTGTATATATACATAGATGTATAGATATATGTGTAGATGTGTAGATATATGTACAGATAGATGTTTACATAAATGTATAGATAGATATCTAGAGAGATGTAGAGATATATGTTCAGATGTATGTATAGATGTCTAGATAGATTTTAAGTTAGATGTATGAATTGATGTGTATAATGTATGAATTGATGTGTATATGTGTGTATGGATTGATGTTTAGATATGTGTGTATATATATACATAGATGTATGTGTAGATTGATGTATAGATAGATAGATGTGTAGATTGATGTGTAGATAGATGTATAGATATATTTACAGATATATGTATGGATTGATGCTTGCATAGATGTAGAGATAGATGTAGAGATATATGTATCGACAGATAAGATTTTATTACAGTAAACCTTTTAAACTGTATTTTATCAGCTCAATATGATTCATTTTCTGTGATTACATTCTAAATACACCAAAACCCTTCTTGCATCACACTGACTTTTTTTTTTTTTTTCAAAATTCATATTTTTTCACAGTAGAGTTTAATTAATTGATAACTACAGGATACATAAAGCTGTGTTTAACATACTTGCTGTAATAAATTACTTGATACATGAGACAGAGACAAGAGCCAAAGCCCAGTACACATTAAGTATCAGAAACCACAGCAGGCTTTTAAGACAGTAACTGCAGTGGTACATAAGTGGGAAATGTTCCTTATACAGGGGAAACAAAAACAACGACAACAACACAAACAAACAATACATCAGGATGCTACTTCTAGCAAATATGGATAGGGTGTGGTAGCCACAACTCCACAAAAAAGCTGTTTTTGAGGTGTTAGTGCTTCGTCTACACTCATTTGTATTTCTGGGCATCCTGACACGCTGGGATGTGTTGTTGACTCCTGCTGTCCTCAATTTGAATGAAAGCATTAAAGTGAAAAGTTTTTAATTGTCTTAACCAATAATACCTGTCTCGGCAGGTAGTCCAGTCATTTATTTTAGAGAAATGGAGAAAATATTATGTATGTTGTATGTGTATTTATATGGTAATATGTATTATATAATACAGTCTGTGTATGTGTATGTATTTAGATAGATAGATAGATAGATAGATAGATAGATTTAGACTTTTAATTTTACAATGTGACTTTTTATTTAATAATTCAAGTTATTTTTCTAAAGTCTAATTCTTTATCTCTCAAATATTTTTTCATAATTTTCTGGTTTTCATCTTTTTTTTTCTTTAACTGGTGGAAACGGCCTTCCATAGGATGTGGCAGGGGTGTCCAAAAGCCTCTCTCCCTCTTTCTCTCTGGTTTATAATTTATTTATTGATCTCTGCCTCTATAACGTTCATGATTTTAGACCCTCACAACCTGAAGATTATAACTGGAGCTCTTGTACAAACACCTGCAGGACACACAACAGTCCAACAGTTTATATCAATCAATTCAAATAAACTTTATTGGCATGAATAAAGTTACACGATGGACACATTTAAATGACATGTTATTGAATGACGACATTTTACACAAGAAAACTAAATACATTGATTTGTTGCACAGAACCTGCATGATCACGCACACGCACGTAGGCACGCGCGTCACTGAAGGCCATGGAAACAGAACGTTGACCAAAGCTATAAAAGCTGCAGGCCTCATTTATTTCTCATTCGCGCATTAAACTTTGACAAGTTGACCTACCGCGGATTTGTTGTTGGAAAGTTGCAATCTGGGAAACCTGATCGACTGGAAAACTTCTACTCAACCAAACCATTTGGATTTAACCTGTTCACCTGAAGACTTCAGCACAGAGAAACCTTTTTTGGATTATACCTGTTCACCTGAAGTCTTCATCTCTGACGAATCTTATTCGGATTAAACCTGATCACCTGTAAGGCTTCATCTCAGACAAACAATTGGATTATACCTTATCACCTGTAAGATTCTTTGCAAACAAACCTTCTGGATTACTTTGTTCTAGGACAACTACCGCCAGAAGAAGACCATCTTGAACTTCTGGAGAAGTGGCCTCCAGTTGACCCCCTGGGGCGAGACACCTGCTGTCCTGAGTCTCTGCAGGTAGGACATCTTTTATTATCACACCAAATGTATTAATTCATCTTCTTAATCGTGTAAAAGTTGGTTTCGGTTTACAATGTGAATACACTCTTGGTAAATTGTTGAATTTAAAGATTTGAAATTTATAGCATTTTAGCTAGCCTTTCATGAACGGTCAGTTTTGGGTGACACTCCACGATTTTTCGGTGTAAAATGATTTTTAGAGTTTAAGAATGTGCTGAAAGTCCCGCGACACATTAAGGAATGTGTTCACGGTTGTTTAGTGATTTTTAAATACTGTTTATTTTTGTTTGAGGGATTAAATGTTTAGAAAATTATGATCGAACATTTAACGTTAGGGGAAAAGATGGCGACCGGGCCTTTTTTTGAAAAAACAACAGTTTTGTCTCGTGCACCATGGAGACGATGGAACGTTAGGAGATGAGAACGTGCAGGTGTAAACACACCAGGCCGTCTCTCTGTGTACAGCTGAGATAGCTGATGTAATTGTTAAAACTGAACTTAAAGTGTCACCGATATGTAGTTGGAGAGAATTCAAGTTAACAGTTTTATCTATATAATATATATATTTATATATGAAGGCCTTTTCACTGCTGTGTTCAGTCAGCGCTCAGAACGTGTCGTGCTGGTATTGAAAAGTTTGGGCAGAGATGACAGTCATGTCCTGCCTCCATACCACCGTCTCCTCCATGAGGCATGACTGGCGACTGATAAACAACATATTGGCTTCTTTAGTTTTCCTCTCTTGAGAAAAACAGATTATTGTGTGCTTACTGTGGTGAAGTCCTGTTGTAAACTGCCTGCTTTTTAGTCAAGGTACGCACAGTTTAGCGTGTTCTGTGCACAACAATATGTATTTGGCGGATATGCAGTATATAAGTAGGACAATGGGCAAATGGTTTCATACATGGTTGTGTTCTTGGAGGATAGGCCTACTTACTTTACATGAGAGATTGTTATAAAAAATTAGTCAACTGGTACTCAAATTTGTGACACTGCATCATATTTTATGATTTAATATACACTGTGGAAAGGCCCCTTTCCAGTTGTAAAAATGAATAAATCCTTGAGATAAGTTGTTTGTTAATTTGACCTTTAAATGCATCAATGAATACCCTAATCAGACTCATCTCTGTCTCTCCAGTAGTTTTAATTTTATTGTCGAAGCCTCTTGTAATATTTCTGTTTAGTTCTTTTTCCCATTTCCCTTTAACATATTCGGTATTGTTCCCTTTCTGCCTCTGAAGACCCTGGTGTAGTTTAGACATTGTTTTTTGTGTTATAGACTTCAATTAGGACATTAATCACTGCATTACCCTCCTCAGAGAATTCTGGTTTTATCAGTTTTTCATATAAATCGCTCATCTTTGGATACCTGTAGAAATCATTAATATTTAGTGGAAATTCCTCTGATTTTGCTTCAACCTCAGATGATCAGATGATCACTGAAATGTGGAATATGACATAAATACATGATTGTCCTTGTAAAGACCTGAAACAGCAGTTTAACATGTTTTGTGTCATGTAATCGTTGACAGGAAAGAAACCATAGGATGGTAGCCAAAAGAAATATACTCAATGTCTGAAACGTTGTTATGATTCTTCACAGGGAATGAAAGTCACATCTTCCTTGTCTTGTTTTCATCTGTTTTGTTTCAGTATTCTGAGAGACAATATGGGATCGCGCGTATCCAACGAGTCGACCTCATCTTCCGAGATGAACCCCGTCCAGCTCCCCAGCGTATATGACGTCCAGAAAGTTCTGGGAGAGGGCTGCTTCGGACAGGTGTTGAAATGTTGGAAAAAGGACATCAAGCAGACTGTGGCTGTGAAGATTCCTAAATTCTTTGACGAAGACACCGTCAATGAGGTGAGAGGTGTTGATTTTGATGTTGTAAAAGATATTGTATAGTCAGAGGTGCAGTAATGAATTGAAATGACAAGTTTTGCGCCTATGCTTCTGAGTGACATCAGCAGCATCATCCAGCAGGTACAGACACCATCAGCACCATCAGATGGAAAACAAAGCACTGAGCACTCTGTCACTTTTAGGCTTCGGTACATTCTTACTGACCTTGTACTTACAGATGGGGACAGCATTTGAGGCACTGAAGGGGATTGGGGTGATCCATGGTGACGTGCACCTCTTCAACATCATGATGGAGAATCACCAAACACGACCCTTCAGAGTCAAGCTCATTGACTTCGGTGGTGCCATTTCCACATCAGAAGCCACCCAGGGCAAGCTCCTGCAACCGCTTGCTTTTAGGTAGGCTTCATTATTTATATTACTACACTGGACTGAGTTAGCAGTTTACAATTTACCACTGGTTTCCCAAGTCTGAAAGTGTAAACATCCTGTGTAATATTTGTTCTCCACATTCAGGTCTCCAGAAATCATACTGGGCTGTCCATTTTCTGAGGCCATTGACATGTGGTCCCTGGGCTGTCTGATGTTCATAATGATCTGCGGCAAACAACTGTTCAGTGGATGCTGTGGATATGACATAGTAAGTCACATTTGTCACCCGTTTGTCAGTTACTCATACTTGTGTGTCTTCACTCGTGCTTGTGGTTTTGCTCTAATTGATGCTCCATGTACAATAATGAGTAATCTAAAGCTGGGAATCGAAAGGAAATTTAAAAAATAGAAAATGAGAAACCATCCTGGTGTTTTGTTCAAACAGATGAAAAAATGCTCTAAATTTACTCTGAGTGTGACAGAAAGAAGTAATCTTACATTTACTGGTTCAAAGAACTTTGTACCTTAGCTACGATGGGAGGTGTTAGCATTAGCATGTTGTCAAAGGATGACCTGCCCTACTTTGCCTCTGATTGGCCAATCTTACCCCTCGTGCTTCAACCGACCAGACCGACGAGAACTGGCCTGTCTGATACGGCGATGCATTACTTTGCCCTCCTGAGAACAATACTTCCTCTTACACGTTTTGATGTAATGCTGTGTTTAATCTCCAGCTGCGGAGCATCATTAATCTACTAGGTCAGCCAGAAGACCTTGTTCTCAGTACTGGTCTAAGGACAAAGAAGTACTTTAACTGGACTGAGTCAAACAGCTGGGAGCTCAAGGTACCACAGTGAACCTTCTCTGACCTTTTATCTTTTATCAGATTTTTTTCTTGTTAACATTTCCCTACATTTAACAGTCTATCATTCCGATTGATTCTGAGGAACATTGATACAAATTCTTTGAACCTTCTTTCAGACATCTTTTGAGTATTTCAGATGTCACCTCAGCAGTGTCAACAAGGACCACAATCTCCAGTCTCTAGACGATCTCAAAGAAGTAAGTGTGAAGTAACTTTGATCGTCACTATGATCGATTGTCTTTTCTCGATGGTAGATTTGACCGTTGTTATCTCAACTAGATTCGTCTAGAGGAAAATAATGACGCTGAGGCCGCAGAGCGAGAGCAGTGCATCGAGCTCCTGAAGGCAATGCTGAAGACGGATGAGGATGAGAGGATCACTCCCCGTGAAGTCCTCCTTCATCCATTCTTCACCAAAGACTACCCAAAGTGAGTGTGTATGTGACGTGAGTCCTATAGGTGGTGCTTTGTTAGTTAGTGATGATTTATCATTTGATCAGTGTCCTGTCGTGTTTCCGGGATATGAGTGTAATAGCAACTGTGTCGTTTTGAAGTAATGGGGCTTTGGCAGCCGCATCCCCTTTGGTCCGATGGAAGCCAATGGAAGATCTGGCGAGTGCACTCGGTGAGCCTGCTACCACTCCTCTGATGGATGACGAAAGCGCTGTCATCCAACCAGACAGCTGTACGCCATCTCCAGAAATTCCACCAGCAGGTGTGATCCAAGTTCAGCCAGCGACGGCTGAGAACACGCTGCTGCTGGAAGGTCAGGGGAGCAAAGTCAGGTGAGATGTCTTCCTCTGGTCATGACACCCATTTTTCAGATGAAAAAAACAGTTCAGATCGGCAGAAATAATAGCAGAGACATGATTCTTGAAGATGTCATGACAGTAACAGGATAATTGTGTGTGTGTTTTCATGTTCAGTGGCAGGACTTACATTGTCAAGTTCTCAGGAAGTTCGGCCTTCACTTCCGTGTTCTCGAATGAGGACTGCACTCCATCTCCCACATTTCTACTTTCAGGTGTGATCCTGGTTCGGCCTGCGATAGCCCAGCGCACGCTGATGGAAGATCAGGAGAGTGCAGTCAGGTGAGATGATGAAAAATAGTATCAGAACCTGTTTTCTTTGTTTTTCACTCACTTCCACATCAAATCAAGACTTACTACAAGAGGTTTTGGTCCACAGGAGCCTCAGAAACAACAAAAATGAAAAGTTCCTTGTTGCAGCTTCACCATGTGATGACAATAACAGGAATGACAGTCTAAGTAACATTTTTGTGGTGTTTTCAGTTTTCAGTCTGGCCTGAATGAAACGTCATGGTCCTCAGTGACCAACACTGAAAGTAGCATGGAGTCCTCCGTATGTGAGGACTCGGGCTCATGTGGTACGCAACAGATACCTCAACTTGCATCTGAACTGTTGTGCATTTTGGAGTATGGCTGAGGTCTTCAATGTCCTTTGACTTTCAGAAAACATGGGGGCAGAGAAGAAGCCTCAGAAGAAGAAGAATTGCTTGCAACGTGTCTTCTCCTGGATGAGGAAGACCTTCAGGTCATGTGTGTACCTCTGTTGATGCTTCGGCCTGTGACAGCTAAGAACATGCTGCCGCTGGAAGGTCAGGGGGGCAAAATCAGGTGAGATGTCTTTCTCCAGCCGCGACACCAATTTCTCAGATCAGACAGTAGTTCAGCTCACCAGAAATAATAGCAGATACATGGTTCAAGACAGTGACAGAATAATTTGGTGTGTGTGTGTTTTCATGTTCAGTGGCAGTACTTACATTGTCAAGTCCTCAGGAAGTTCAGTCTTCACTTCCTTGAGTGAGTACTGTGACTGTGAGCCTGCTGCCCCTCCTCTGACAGATGATGACGTCATTAACATCCAACCAGGCGACTGCACTCCACCTAGCACATTTCTGTTATCAGGTGCGATCCTGGTTGAGCCCGCAACAGCCCAGCGCACGCTGCTGGAAGATCAGGAAAGTGCAGTCAGGTGAGATGATGAAAAATAGTATCAAAACCTGTTGCCTTTGACTTTCACTCACTAGATGTTGATCTAGCTTTTGAAAAAATCGGAGTTCAGGATCATTACAGAGGACCAGTTGTGCATTTTATTCGATTTATTTTTATTGGCGTAAAACAACTTCCCCACTGTGAACAATAACACTGAGGTACAATGGTTCCTGCTACAGGATCTTTAACGGGGCAATATTTTTAATCAGAAGAGAAAGATCTTCACTTCACAAATTTTTTTCATGCTTACAAACTTAATAAACAGTCTCTCTTTGTTTTCATGACTGAATAAACAAGGTGATCTTAAAGGACAACACAATGTCATACTGTTTTACTTTGTTTAGACCAGCTTTCTAGCCTTAAACAGCTGAATTGCGCATATTTATAAAAGTTGTCATGCTCAAATTAATGTCTTTTGATCCAATATTAGTATTCAGATATAGTTTATTGCAGATGTACAAAGAGGTATCTTACTTTAAATGTGTTTTAAAAGTTTCAGATGATAGATCTGTGTTTTTGTTTGTTGGTGTAGCAGCGTCAGTGGTGGCATCCACCTCACGGGCAGCTGTGATGGAGGCCTGGACCTGTCAGAGAGCTGTGGAGGAGCCACGTCCCCCGCAGACAGTCCCGGTCCTGTCACAGCACACATCAGCGGACAGCCGTGGTGCAGCTGCCGCACACACAGACTCCAGTGACCGTGCATGTGAGTGACATGTATCACCTGCCACAGGAGTACATTGTAAGCCCCGCCTCCTGACTGCATGATCTTGAAACAGCAGTCACATCTCTGTCCTCCTCTGCAGGACTCACACATAGTCCAGCCAATCAGAGGATGTGGAGCATCACCTGGTGATGGAGCAGCTTGATCCTCCACCAAGTCCACTCAGCGCAGAGCATCAGCTGCCCTCCTCTCCTCACTGTGGACTTCTGTGATGTCATGCAGATGGATCAATGGATGTGTAGATAGATGTACAGATATATGTTTATATAAATGTATAGATGTATGTATAGATAGATGTCTAGATAGATTTTAAGATAGATGTATGAATTGATGTGTGTATATATATATATATATATATATATATATATATATGTATGGATTGATGTATAGATATTTGTATGGATTGATGTTTAGGTCTATGCATAGATATGTGTATAGATTGATGTATAGATATGTGTATATATACATAGATGTATAGATATATGTGTAGATGTGTAGATATATGTACAGATAGATGTTTACATAAATGTATAGATAGATATCTAGAGAGATGTAGAGATATATGTTCAGATGTATGTATAGATGTCTAGATAGATTTTAAGTTAGATGTATGAATTGATGTGTATAATGTATGAATTGATGTGTATATGTGTGTATGGATTGATGTTTAGATATGTGTGTATATATATACATAGATGTATAGATGTATGTGTAGATTGATGTATAGATAGATAGATGTGTAGATTGATGTGTAGATAGATGTATAGATATATTTACAGATATATGTATGGATTGATGCTTGCATAGATGTAGAGATAGATGTAGAGATATATGTATCGACAGATAAGATTTTATTACAGTAAACCTTTTAAACTGTATTTTATCAGCTCAATATGATTCATTTTCTGTGATTACATTCTAAATACACCAAAACCCTTCTTGCATCACACTGACTTTTTTTTTTTTTTTTCAAAATTCATATTTTTTCACAGTAGAGTTGAATTAATTGATAACTACAGGATACATAAAGCTGTGTTTAACATACTTGCTGTAATTAATAACTTGATACATGAGACAGAGACAAGAGCCAAAGCCCAGTACACATTAAGTATCAGAAACCACAGCAGGCTTTTAAGACAGTAACTGCAGTGGTACATAAGTGGGAAATGTTCCTTATACAGGGGAAACAAAAACAACGACAACAACACAAACAAACAATACATCAGGGTGCTACTTCTAGCAAATATGGATAGGGTGTGGTAGCCACAACTCCACAAAAAAGCTGTTTTTGAGGTGTTAGTGCTTCGTCTACACTCATTTGTATTTCTGGGCATCCTGACACGCTGGGATGTGTTGTTGACTCCTGCTGTCCTCAATTTGAATGAAAGCATTAAAGTGAAAAGTTTTTAATTGTCTTAACCAATAATACCTGTCTCGGCAGGTAGTCCAGTCATTTATTTTAGAGAAATGGAGAAAATATTATGTATGTTGTATGTGTATTTATATGGTAATATGTATTATATAATACAGTCTGTGTATGTGTATGTATTTAGATAGATAGATAGATAGATAGATAGATAGATTTAGACTTTTAATTTTACAATGTGACTTTTTATTTAATAATTCAAGTTATTTTTCTAAAGTCTAATTCTTTATCTCTCAAATATTTTTTCATAATTTTCTGGTTTTCATCTTTTTTTTTCTTTAACTGGTGGAAACGGCCTTCCATAGGATGTGGCAGGGGTGTCCAAAAGCCTCTCTCCCTCTTTCTCTCTGGTTTATAATTTATTTATTGATCTCTGCCTCTATAACGTTCATGATTTTAGACCCTCACAACCTGAAGATTATAACTGGAGCTCTTGTACAAACACCTGCAGGACACACAACAGTCCAACAGTTTATATCAATCAATTCAAATAAACTTTATTGGCATGAATAAAGTTACACGATGGACACATTTAAATGACATGTTATTGAATGACGACATTTTACACAAGAAAACTAAATACATTGATTTGTTGCACAGAACCTGCATGATCACGCACACGCACGTAGGCACGCGCGTCACTGAAGGCCATGGAAACAGAACGTTGACCAAAGCTATAAAAGCTGCAGGCCTCATTTATTTCTCATTCGCGCATTAAACTTTGACAAGTTGACCTACCGCGGATTTGTTGTTGGAAAGTTGCAATCTGGGAAACCTGATCGACTGGAAAACTTCTACTCAACCAAACCATTTGGATTTAACCTGTTCACCTGAAGACTTCAGCACAGAGAAACCTTTTTTGGATTATACCTGTTCACCTGAAGTCTTCATCTCTGACGAATCTTATTCGGATTAAACCTGATCACCTGTAAGGCTTCATCTCAGACAAACAATTGGATTATACCTTATCACCTGTAAGATTCTTTGCAAACAAACCTTCTGGATTACTTTGTTCTAGGACAACTACCGCCAGAAGAAGACCATCTTGAACTTCTGGAGAAGTGGCCTCCAGTTGACCCCCTGGGGCGAGACACCTGCTGTCCTGAGTCTCTGCAGGTAGGACATCTTTTATTATCACACCAAATGTATTAATTCATCTTCTTAATCGTGTAAAAGTTGGTTTCGGTTGACAATGTGAATACACTCTTGGTAAATTGTTGAATTTAAAGATTTGAAATTTATAGCATTTTAGCTAGCCTTTCATGAACGGTCAGTTTTGGGTGACACTCCACGATTTTTCGGTGTAAAATGATTTTTAGAGTTTAAGAATGTGCTGAAAGTCCCGCGACACATTAAGGAATGTGTTCACGGTTGTTTAGTGATTTTTAAATACTGTTTATTTTTGTTTGAGGGATTAAATGTTTAGAAAATTATGATCGAACATTTAACGTTAGGGGAAAAGATGGCGACCGGGCCTTTTTTTGAAAAAACAACAGTTTTGTCTCGTGCACCATGGAGACGATGGAACGTTAGGAGATGAGAACGTGCAGGTGTAAACACACCAGGCCGTCTCTCTGTGTACAGCTGAGATAGCTGATGTAATTGTTAAAACTGAACTTAAAGTGTCACCGATATGTAGTTGGAGAGAATTCAAGTTAACAGTTTTATCTATATAATATATATATTTATATATGAAGGCCTTTTCACTGCTGTGTTCAGTCAGCGCTCAGAACGTGTCGTGCTGGTATTGAAAAGTTTGGGCAGAGATGACAGTCATGTCCTGCCTCCATACCACCGTCTCCTCCATGAGGCATGACTGGCGACTGATAAACAACATATTGGCTTCTTTAGTTTTCCTCTCTTGAGAAAAACAGATTATTGTGTGCTTACTGTGGTGAAGTCCTGTTGTAAACTGCCTGCTTTTTAGTCAAGGTACGCACAGTTTAGCGTGTTCTGTGCACAACAATATGTATTTGGCGGATATGCAGTATATAAGTAGGACAATGGGCAAATGGTTTCATACATGGTTGTGTTCTTGGAGGATAGGCCTACTTACTTTACATGAGAGATTGTTATAAAAAATTAGTCAACTGGTACTCAAATTTGTGACACTGCATCATATTTTATGATTTAATATACACTGTGGAAAGGCCCCTTTCCAGTTGTAAAAATGAATAAATCCTTGAGATAAGTTGTTTGTTAATTTGACCTTTAAATGCATCAATGAATACCCTAATCAGACTCATCTCTGTCTCTCCAGTAGTTTTAATTTTATTGTCGAAGCCTCTTGTAATATTTCTGTTTAGTTCTTTTTCCCATTTCCCTTTAACATATTCGGTATTGTTCCCTTTCTGCCTCTGAAGACCCTGGTGTAGTTTAGACATTGTTTTTTGTGTTATAGACTTCAATTAGGACATTAATCACTGCATTACCCTCCTCAGAGAATTCTGGTTTTATCAGTTTTTCATATAAATCGCTCATCTTTGGATACCTGTAGAAATCATTAATATTTAGTGGAAATTCCTCTGATTTTGCTTCAACCTCAGATGATCAGATGATCACTGAAATGTGGAATATGACATAAATACATGATTGTCCTTGTAAAGACCTGAAACAGCAGTTTAACATGTTTTGTGTCATGTAATCGTTGACAGGAAAGAAACCATAGGATGGTAGCCAAAAGAAATATACTCAATGTCTGAAACGTTGTTATGATTCTTCACAGGGAATGAAAGTCACATCTTCCTTGTCTTGTTTTCACCTGTTTTGTTTCAGTATTCTGAGAGACAATATGGGATCGCGCGTATCCAACGAGTCGACCTCATCTTCCGAGATGAACCCCGTCCAGCTCCCCAGCGTATATGACGTCCAGAAAGTTCTGGGAGAGGGCTGCTTCGGACAGGTGTTGAAATGTTGGAAAAAGGACATCAAGCAGACTGTGGCTGTGAAGATTCCTAAATTCTTTGACGAAGACACCGTCAATGAGGTGAGAGGTGTTGATTTTGATGTTGTAAAAGATATTGTATAGTCAGAGGTGCAGTAACTGACTCATGCAAACAAGCAATTCCTTTTGATTTAAGCTACTTTAAGCCATCTACAAACGTCACTATAAAAAGATATAGTGATTATCTGTACACTAAGTTTTAAGCACCACATTATAAAGACTTCACGCGTTAACACATTAACTGACTGTAAAAAAAAAAAATCATATCAAACTTGCCGTGTGTCTCCAGGTTTCCATGCTGAGACGGTTCAAGCTCCTCAAACTCGACCGACACAACATCGTCGAGTTCATCGATTGCTTTCAAACCAAACATGGAAAGGCAATCGTGTTGGAGATGTTGGATATCAGCCTGGGCGACTACCTTGAAATGACAAGTTTTGCGCCTATGCTTCTGAGTGACATCAGCAGCATCATCCAGCAGGTACAGACACCATCAGCACCATCAGATGGAAAACAAAGCACTGAGCACTCTGTCACTTTTAGGCTTCGGTACATTCTTACTGACCTTGTACTTACAGATGGGGACAGCATTTGAGGCACTGAAGGGGATTGGGGTGATCCATGGTGACGTGCACCTCTTCAACATCATGATGGAGAATCACCAAACACGACCCTTCAGAGTCAAGCTCATTGACTTCGGTGGTGCCATTTCCACATCAGAAGCCACCCAGGGCAAGCTCCTGCAACCGCTTGCTTTTAGGTAGGCTTCATTATTTATATTACTACACTGGACTGAGTTAGCAGTTTACAATTTACCACTGGTTTCCCAAGTCTGAAAGTGTAAACATCCTGTGTAATATTTGTTCTCCACATTCAGGTCTCCAGAAATCATACTGGGCTGTCCATTTTCTGAGGCCATTGACATGTGGTCCCTGGGCTGTCTGATGTTCATAATGATCTGCGGCAAACAACTGTTCAGTGGATGCTGTGGATATGACATAGTAAGTCACATTTGTCACCCGTTTGTCAGTTACTCATACTTGTGTGTCTTCACTCGTGCTTGTGGTTTTGCTCTAATTGATGCTCCATGTACAATAATGAGTAATCTAAAGCTGGGAATCGAAAGGAAATTTAAAAAATAGAAAATGAGAAACCATCCTGGTGTTTTGTTCAAACAGATGAAAAAATGCTCTAAATTTACTCTGAGTGTGACAGAAAGAAGTAATCTTACATTTACTGGTTCAAAGAACTTTGTACCTTAGCTACGATGGGAGGTGTTAGCATTAGCATGTTGTCAAAGGATGACCTGCCCTACTTTGCCTCTGATTGGCCAATCTTACCCCTCGTGCTTCAACCGACCAGACCGACGAGAACTGGCCTGTCTGATACGGCGATGCATTACTTTGCCCTCCTGAGAACAATACTTCCTCTTACACGTTTTGATGTAATGCTGTGTTTAATCTCCAGCTGCGGAGCATCATTAATCTACTAGGTCAGCCAGAAGACCTTGTTCTCAGTACTGGTCTAAGGACAAAGAAGTACTTTAACTGGACTGAGTCAAACAGCTGGGAGCTCAAGGTACCACAGTGAACCTTCTCTGACCTTTTATCTTTTATCAGATTTTTTTCTTGTTAACATTTCCCTACATTTAACAGTCTATCATTCCGATTGATTCTGAGGAACATTGATACAAATTCTTTGAACCTTCTTTCAGACATCTTTTGAGTATTTCAGATGTCACCTCAGCAGTGTCAACAAGGACCACAATCTCCAGTCTCTAGACGATCTCAAAGAAGTAAGTGTGAAGTAACTTTGATCGTCACTATGATCGATTGTCTTTTCTCGATGGTAGATTTGACCGTTGTTATCTCAACTAGATTCGTCTAGAGGAAAATAATGACGCTGAGGCCGCAGAGCGAGAGCAGTGCATCGAGCTCCTGAAGGCAATGCTGAAGACGGATGAGGATGAGAGGATCACTCCCCGTGAAGTCCTCCTTCATCCATTCTTCACCAAAGACTACCCAAAGTGAGTGTGTATGTGACGTGAGTCCTATAGGTGGTGCTTTGTTAGTTAGTGATGATTTATCATTTGATCAGTGTCCTGTCGTGTTTCCGGGATATGAGTGTAATAGCAACTGTGTCGTTTTGAAGTAATGGGGCTTTGGCAGCCGCATCCCCTTTGGTCCGATGGAAGCCAATGGAAGATCTGGCGAGTGCACTCGGTGAGCCTGCTACCACTCCTCTGATGGATGACGAAAGCGCTGTCATCCAACCAGACAGCTGTACGCCATCTCCAGAAATTCCACCAGCAGGTGTGATCCAAGTTCAGCCAGCGACGGCTGAGAACACGCTGCTGCTGGAAGGTCAGGGGAGCAAAGTCAGGTGAGATGTCTTCCTCTGGTCATGACACCCATTTTCAGATGAAAAAAACAGTTCAGATCAGCAGAAATAATAGCAGAGACATGATTCTTGAAGATGTCATGACAGTAACAGGATAATTGTGTGTGTGTTTTCATGTTCAGTGGCAGGACTTACATTGTCAAGTTCTCAGGAAGTTCGGCCTTCACTTCCGTGTTCTCGAATGAGGACTGCACTCCATCTCCCACATTTCTACTCTCAGGTGTGATCCTGGTTCGGCCTGCTATAGCCCAGCGCACGCTGATGGAAGATCAGCAGAGTGCAGTCAGGTGAGATGATGAAAAATAGTATCAGAACCTGTTGCCTTTGTTTTTCAATCACTTCCACATCAAATCCTGCCGAAAGCTAAATCAAGACTTACTACAGGAGGTTTTGGTCCACAGGAGCCTCAGAAACAACAAAAAAGAAAAGTTCCTTGTTGCAGCTCCACGATGTGATGACAATAACAGGAATGACAGTCTAAGTAACATTTTTGTGGTGTTTTCAGTTTTCAGTCTGGCCTGAATGAAACGTCATGGTCCTCAGTGACCAACACTGAAAGTAGCATGGAGTCCTCCGTATGTGAGGACTCGGGCTCATGTGGTACGCAACAGATACCTCAACTTGCATCTGAACTGTTGTGCATTTTGGAGTATGGCTGAGGTCTTCAATGTCCTTTGACTTTCAGAAAACATGGGGGCAGAGAAGAAGCCTCAGAAGAAGAAGAATTGCTTGCAACGTGTCTTCTCCTGGATGAGGAAGACCTTCAGGTCATGTGTGTACCTCTGTTGATGCTTCGGCCTGTGACAGCTAAGAACATGCTGCCGCTGGAAGGTCAGGGGGGCAAAATCAGGTGAGATGTCTTTCTCCAGCCGCGACACCAATTTCTCAGATCAGACAGTAGTTCAGCTCACCAGAAATAATAGCAGATACATGGTTCAAGACAGTGACAGAATAATTTGGTGTGTGTGTGTTTTCATGTTCAGTGGCAGTACTTACATTGTCAAGTCCTCAGGAAGTTCAGTCTTCACTTCCTTGAGTGAGTACTGTGACTGTGAGCCTGCTGCCCCTCCTCTGACAGATGATGACGTCATTAACATCCAACCAGGCGACTGCACTCCACCTAGCACATTTCTGTTATCAGGTGCGGTCCTGGTTGAGCCCGCAACAGCCCAGCGCACGCTGCTGGAAGATCAGGAAAGTGCAGTCAGGTGAGATGATGAAAAATAGTATCAAAACCTGTTGCCTTTGACTTTCACTCACTAGATGTTGATCTAGCTTTTGAAAAAATCGGAGTTCAGGATCATTACAGAGGACCAGTTGTACATTTTATTTGATTTATTTTTATTGCCGTAAAACAACTTCCCCACTGTGAACAATAACACTGAGGTACAATGGTTCCTGCTACAGGATCTTTAACGGGGCAATATTTTTAATCAGAAGAGAAAGATCTTCACTTCACAAATTTTTTTCATGCTTACAAACTTAATAAACAGTCTCTCTTTGTTTTCATGACTGAATAAACAAGGTGATCTTAAAGGACAACACAATGTCATACTGTTTTACTTTGTTTAGACCAGCTTTCTAGCCTTAAACAGCTGAATTGCGCATATTTATAAAAGTTGTGACTCTCAAATGAATCACTTGATCCGATATTAATATTCAGAAGTAGTTTACTGCAGATGTAAGAAGAGTTATCTTATTTTAAAGTGTTTTAAAAGTTTAAGAAGATTGATCTGTGTTTTTGTTTGTTGGTGTAGCAGCGTCAGTGGTGGTATCCACCTCACGGGCAGCTGTGATGGAGGCCTCGACCTGTCAGAGAGCTGTTGAGGAACCACGTCCCCCGCAGACAGTCCCGGTCCTCTCACAGAACACACCAGCGGACAGCCGTGGTGCAGCTGCCGCACACACAGACTCCAGTGACCGTGCATGTGAGTGACATGTATCACCTGCCACAGGAGTACATTGTAAGCCCCGCCTCCTGACTGCATGATCTTGAAACAGCAGTCACATCTCTGTCCTCCTCTGCAGGACTCACACATAGTCCAGCCAATCAGAGGATGTGGAGCATCACCTGGTGATGGAGCAGCTTGATCCTCCACCAAGTCCACTCAGCGCAGAGCATCAGCTGCCCTCCTCTCCTCACTGTGGACTTCTGTGATGTCATGCAGATGGATCAATGGATGTGTAGATAGATGTACAGATATATGTTTATATAAATGTATAGATATATGTATAGATAGATGTCTAGATAGATTTTAAGATAGATGTAAGAATTGATGTGTGTATATATGTATGGACTGATGTATAGATATTTGTATGGATTGATGTTTAGATATGTGTATATATACATAGATGTATAGATATGTGTGTAGATATATGTATAGATATATGTAAAGATGGATGTTTACATGAATGTATACATTGATATTTAGAGATATGTAGAGATATATGTTCAGATTTATATATAGAAAGATGTCTAGATAGATTTTAAGTTAGATGTATGAATTGATGTGTATATGTGTGTATGGATTGATGTTTAGATATGTGTATATATATACATAGATGTAAAGATGTATGTGTAGATTGATGTATAGATAGATAGATAAGTAGATTGATGTGTAGATATATTTATAGATATATGTATGGATTAATGCTTACATAGATGTATAGATAGATGTAGAGATATATGTATCGACAGATAAGATTTTATTACATTAAAACTTTTTAAACTGTATTTTATCAGCTCAGTACGATTCATTTTCTGTAATTACACTCTAAATACACCAAAACCTTTGTTGCATCTTTTTTTTTTTAATTCATATTTTTTCACAGTGAGGTTTAATTAATTGATAACTTCAGGATACATAAAGCTGTGTTTAACATACTTGCTGTAATTGATAACTTCATACATGAGACAGAGACAAAAGCCAAAGCTCAGTACACATTAAGTATCAGAAACCACAGCAGGCTTTTAAGACAGTAACTGCAGTGGTTCATCAGTGGGAAATGTTCCTTATACAGGGGAAACAAACAAAACAACAACACAAACAAACAATACGTCAGGGTGCTACTTCTAGCAAATATGGACAGGGTGTGGTAGCTACAACTCCACAAAAAGCTGTTTTTGAGGTGTTACTGCTTCGTCTACACTCATTTCTATTTCCGGGCATCCTGACATGCTGGGACGTGTTGTTGACTCCTGCTGTCCTCATCAAAGTGAAAAGTTTTTATTGATAGATATACTGATAGATCTTTTTTGATTTGTGTTTTTCATTCGAGGTCAAAAGTTTAGATGGCAGTCTGGAGATCCAATGATTTCTACAACTCTCATTGTTCTGTGATGGGTGGCAAAACACATTCATGATGTTGGGTTCAATAATGAATTTTATTAAAGGTCTGGGTCATAAATAGCTGTAAGTAATTATCAACTGCCTTAAAATTCAGTCATAAATCATGAAGAACAAACAAGTAGTGTAAGACTGTTACATCAAGTCCAACAGCACATCTTTTACACACATTTGATGAAACACATGTTACAGATAAGGTCTTAAATTATAGGTTATATATATATCTATATATCATAATAATGTCAGCTTGCCTAGTGAATAGTAGTTAACACTGGCATTAACATTAACAGGCTCAAGTTGCTTACTGGCAGATAAACTGGGTGACAGTTTAGTAAAAATAATGCATATTAATAGACCATCTCTCACTTTTACTGATTTGATAAGTGTTGAATACACCTGGGTCAAAATCAGAGTAAGGGAAGTGGAAGCCTTCACAGAACACATTAATACCGTGGACCACAACATCAAGTTGACATGTCAGGGAAGACGTCCGCCCTTCTCGGACTGCACAATAAGGTTTACATAAAACCTACATGCACAGATCAGTACTTGCTGTTTGACTCTCCTATCAGCCTGGAGCACAGGCTGGGGGGGTCATCTGAACCTTAAACCGTCGGGCTGAGACCGTGCCCACTAAGTCAGAGGGGAAGGAGAAGGAACAGAAGCACATCACGGCAGCACTTTAAAACTGTGGCTACCCAAATTGGACAAAAAAAACAAAGGTATACATTTGCGCAAACCAGCCGAATAGCATTATATTTACCACTCAGTGCCATAACAAGCTCAAGCGGCACAAACCGTCATGTGTCGGTGGAATAACTGGCACAGTAGCAGCATACCACTCCGACAGTCTCTATGCCAGTCTGAGGATCGTTATACCACTGAGCAGCAATCAACATACAGTATATTCGGCTACTTTTGGCGCTACTGCAGACGGTCGAACACCTCGGGTCAAGACTCTGCAGTGGAGAAGCCTAATTACTTATCACCCACTTGCAGTGATGTAGAGTTCTCCCCCGAGACAGCTAAACAATGCTATTTTCCTTACTAATAAAAACCGCTAAAAACCTAATTTAAGCACCCGTCACAGGGCAGGACTCCACCTATGTCCCTGGCAGGCCCGATAGAGGAGGTCAGCCAAACCACACAATGGCGGCAGCAGCAGCAACAGCAGCAGCAGCACAGCAGTCCTCTGAACTCACTGTGTCACATATCTCAATACAACTCGTTCAGTGTCACAATCAATAAAACACTCAGACATCTGAAGTAAAACCATCTACTGTGAGGTGTGTTTTTAACCTCAGCGTAATATACGTGAATTATGTGAATCAGGTGCACTGTGGTCTGGATTCATTTGTAGAATGACACACACTTCGTACTACAGTGGGGCATTACCGTGAGAGGGCGCACTAGCGCCATCTTGCCTTTTGACACAGGAAGTACGTCACCTTCCTCTTCCGCCGCGGCTCCGGCGCCTCAAACACGAGTGTTCATCTTTTCTCTCTTTACGGGAGGCGCACTGAATATACTGGGCCAAGTGGCGACACCCAACTAAGAAAAATGGTTCGTATATTCTTTGGTGACGGTTCTCTACGAGTTATATGTCATTCAGAACAATGCTCCTTCTCTTGCCGAGACTGTGAGCTCCAGTTTAGCTAGCATATTTAGCTAGAGAGCTAACGTTAGCTTAGCTCCCAAATGAGCCAACGCTAGGCTACTGTTAGCTGCATTATGTGGGTGATGCAAGATACCGGTGCCTGACAGCTGTTAGAGCGGGATTTCTGTACCTTCCTTCAATGATAAATAAGTAAACCTAACATTAATGGCGTGTTTTACATCACAGACCTCTGCACCAAAATGTTTCCTTATTTAAAAAACGCCTCAACACTCAAGTGAGTGGCCTGCTCAATAGAGCGCATAACAGATGTCGCCTCTAGATGACCTAATCGGTTACACCGTCCAGATGATGATGTGCACTGACTCCTCTCCACAGAAACCCATCCTGCTCCAGGGCCACGAGAGGTCCATCACCCAAATCAAGTACAACAGAGAGGGAGACCTGCTCTTCTCTGTGGCTAAAGACACGGTCAGTTTATAGTTAACAAGAAGTTAACACTCCTGCCATTGGCATCTTTTTAATTTCACATTTAAGATCGTTTTGTATTAACTAATTAGACATTTATGGTGTAATGTCTCCTACTGTAGGTAACCAATGTGTGGTACTCTGTCAATGGCGAGAGGCTTGGCACCTACAATGGACACACAGGAGCTGTGTGGTGTGTTGACTGTGACTGTATCCTTTTTGAAGAAATACTTTGTTTTATCTCAGGCAAATAAAATGGCTGATCTTGTATTCAGTTGTCAGTGCCGTGTCTTTCGCGGGTGTCATACATGTTGGACTCCTTAACGTACGCTCTCTCAGGGGACACTAAAAACGTTTTGACGGGATCGGCTGACAACAGCTGTCGACTGTGGGATTGTGAGACAGGTAGGTAAAGACCAGGCGAACTGAGTGTTAAGTGATTCAGTTAGTTATGTGACTCAAGTAACAGGTTGGGGTTGATCCTACATCTACTAACCTGTGCTGCCTCTGTCCCTCTTTGCTGCACAGGCAAACAGCTGGCCCTGCTCCACACCAACTCTGCTGTCAGAACGTGCGGCTTCGACTTCAGCGGCAACATCATCATGTTCTCCACGGACAAACAGATGGGTTACCAGTGCTTCCTGAACTTCTTTGACCTGAGGGACCCACAGCAGATTGGTACATACTGCGCAGACTACTCTAGTCAGCTGCCGCTTTAATTTGTTGAACAGGAAGTTGTTGATCAGACTGAAGAAACATGGCTTTTAGCAGCATTTGCCTGGAGTTCATTACAATGTTAAATGTGCGTTAGATCAATTTGACAACATCTTTGTTTAACTTGTCAGGTCATGTACTATAAAGTTTTGATTGCTCTTAGTTGCAATTGAGTAGTAACTTATTTGTGGCTATGTTTTGGAACAAGATATACCTATTTTCTGATCCAAATTCATACAAAGTGGTAGAAATCATACTTTTGCAAATGTGTAATTCATCTTTTTTTCTAATAAAGTAAAAACTGGAATATTTCTCTTCAGAGATCATCATGATTTGTTTTGTTGCACTAAACTGAGCCAAAATGTATTTACCTTTTTACCTTACCTTTCTCTGTTTCCCTCTGCAGAGGACAACCAGCCCTACCTGTCAGTACCCTGCAGCGACTACAAGATAACCAGTGCTGTGTGGGGACCCCTGGGGGAGTTTGTCATCGCCGGCCACGAGAACGGAGAGATCAACCAGTTCAGTGCCAAGGTTGGACACACACTGTCCGTCTGGGAACATATTGGGATGGAATTAACTGTGTTCATGTAGTACTGGCTGCAGGGTTTATTACTAGTAAACACATCTGATATTGATTATGAAGCCCAAAACAACACATCAACTAGCATGGGAAAAATTATTAGTTGTGTAGCAAATATGAATCAGTATACTGGAGTGACTGAATATACTAAAGCATGCAAATGTGAGACAGACAAGTTGAATGTTGTACCTGTGTGATTTCTGGACAGTCTGGAGATATCCTGAAGAAGGTCAAGGAGCACACCAAGCAGATCAATGACATCCAGACATCAGTGGATCTCACAATGTTCATCACTGCCTCCAAGGACAACAGTGCCAAGGTAAGCACAGTCAGAACCTGACAGCTTGTCAGTAGATGGCTATATTTATTTACACTAGTAATAATTTGGTGTGTATTTATAATCAGATTTGTATTGTGATTTATTCTATTTTAATATCATACTGTGTTGCGCGTCTTCTATTTCCTCTCAGCTCTTTGACTCTGCTTCTATGGATCACATCAAGAGTTTCAAGACAGAGCGACCTGTCAACTCAGCTGCCATCTCCCCCATTATGGATCACGTAAGTGAAGACATGCACAGTAATGCATAATAAAACCAGTTAGTGCTAAGCAGCTTTAACATGTACACATTTCTTTGCAGCTCAGTGTTTCACAAAGACAAATTGCATCGCCTCACTAACTTGTGAACACTTTGTGTGTGGCATGTGTGATTCAGGTGGTGATGGGAGGCGGTCAGGAGGCCATGGAGGTCACAACTACGTCCACCAGGATTGGAAAGTTTGAGGCCAGGTGAGGAAAAGTGTATCTTAGGGTTACTAAAAGCCAAGAAAGCACCCCCTTCCCCACATTAAGTTAAAGTTCATGCCTTGATGCAGCTGTATGCAGTTATTTTCCATTATGCTTTGCACAGGTTAGATGTAATTGTATACTATGTATATAGTTTTTTACATTAAGAGTCAACATTTTTTAGGTTTTAAAGGGGTAACCTGACTTTCTTCTCTATCCTTAGGTTCTTCCATGCTGCCTATGAAGAGGAGTTTGGAAGAGTCAAAGGTCATTTCGGCCCCATCAACTGTGTGGCATTCCACCCGGATGGCAAGAGGTAAGAGATGAGCATACTTACACATTATTACGTAAGACACTGCCCTAAAATGTAAGTACTCTCATCAAAATAATGACTTATTGTACATCACTGTTAACATGTTGTTCTGTGGTTATTGTTTACAGTTACAGCAGTGGAGGAGAAGACGGATACACTAGGATTCATTACTTTGACCCACAGTACTTTGACTTTGAACTGGAGGCGTAAACCATCAGGCTCCTCAACCCCACAGCTTCAACTAACATCACGCTCTGCCCAGTCAGGAAGAAGGAATAACGGACTAAGTGTTTTTCCAGTCTACTGACCACCTTGCCTTCTTCCCTTTATCAGATCTGATCTCAAATCAGCGTACAGGTCAAACTTAAAGATTTCTGCTGCCAGTGATTAAATTTGCCCTGTATACTTGTCAAACATTTCTTTAAATAAAGGAGAAGTGGTCAGAAGAGGTGACTAAATCTCAGTGACACGTGTGTTGTTTAAAGTCATTTTTCTAACCACTTGGAAACTGTTGGTCGGATCAGAAGCAGTTTTTTGTACCTGGATCTTCAAAGCTGTCTGACTGCACTCAAACACCCACACTCCTTGAATCCTGAAGTTTATTTAATCTCATTTTACAAGTCAATTTTCTATTGTAAACCATTCCACCACCAAGTTACAATAAAATTACTTAATCCAAGTTGCGTCTGCATGATCTATGCAATTCTTCAATTCATAATTTACTGTGAAGACAAACACTGGCTAGAAAAAAATGATAGCACATGCATTAAACTGTATTTTTTGATGGTAGGATTGTTTAATTTAGCCAGTTTGTCATGCTGGTGTAAATTGTTTGACACTCTGCTCAGTATACACAGAAGAGTTCACTGCTTGAAACACTTGATACCAAACATCTTAAACTGTCACTCTTGTAAATACAGTTTCACAACTACAATAATGTATAAAAGATCTCATGAGAAAACAAATGTTGATCAGGTTTTTATTATTTTTATATCAAAGTTATGATAATGCACATTTCACAAGGATAGAACTCCAAACAACCACATACAGAGGGCCATTTAACCAGCTCACTCCATCTTCATGTATAATGGTACAAAATATCTAAAACAAGTCATTCACTTCCCAACAGAGGCTCACACCATTCATTCATACTTCATACAAACAATGCAGGAAGAAAACACTGAAAAGATATCCATAGCAGGGTGGGTTAAAGGGACATACTGTGTGTTCATGATTTAAAATAACTTACTGAGCTGAGATCAGGGACTGGAATATGTACATGCTAAAGGCGAGATCATTCTAAACATGCATTCACTGATAAATTAACACAGCAAGCCGAACAGCAGTTTGCTGGTTATTAACAGTATCATAAATAGAAAAGCCTTTTTTTTTTTTTTTTTTACATGTGAGCACTAGACTTAGAAGTCATCTACGTCTTTGCAGGTTTTGTAACACGTGCCCCACAAACTTATTTAAATGTAAAACGCCATGATAGGAACAGTAACAACTTGGGTGGTTTTCTTCACATTAAAGCAGACCTGGTTCACACAGCAGCTGAGGAGGATTCATGGCATTTGTTTTTAATGCTACTTGGAGCTCCAGTTGGGTGGAGTTTACTCTCGGCTAACAGATCAGAAACAGGATTAGATCCGCGTCTGTGCAACAACCGCTCAACTGGTGCTTCACTGAGCTTGGAAGCAAATGCAAATAATACAGTGTAAGCCAGGTTTGCTGATAAGAACACATAATAAAACAGGAATACAAAAAAGGTCCCATTCTTCGCAGCAGGACAGTTATAGGAATCAGTGGAGCTTGAGGACAATAGTACAACCATCCGTTTCTCCTTGTGCAAGACTTCAAGTCGTCTTCACCTCTTCTTTTGGTCTGAAACACAAACAGTAATGGTCAATCTTAGTCATTTAATTTTTTTTCAACAGCTTTGACCATGAAGGTTTTACAGAACCCACTCTGGTGCTTTGACCAATCCTAGTGTACAAATATCTCAATGTTAACCATGACTATTTTATACCCACACTACAACAGCAATGAGCCCCAATCAATTAAGTTGATTAATGGATTAGTTTATTGAAAAGAAGATTAGTTGGCAATTACATTAATTATTGATTAACCTCGTAAGTCATGCTAAAGTGGCAGACATTTGCTGCTTCCAGCTCCTTAAAAAGAAAAAAGAAAAGTCTTTGGGTTTTGGACTGTTGGTTGGACAAAAGAAGCCATTTGAATACGTCATTCAGGGCTCTGATAAATTGTTAAGAACATTCTTCACATTTTACAGACCAAATTATTCGATTAATCATGAGAATAATAAGCAGGTTAATTGATGAAATGAAAATAATGTTAGCTCCAGCCCTACACCACACAAATGAGAAGGAAAGCCAGCAGAGAGGGACAAAGGTCATGACACAAGGGATTACTGAACGCAATTCTCTTACCCTGATGTGTCCATCTTCTCTTCCTCCTTCTCCTCCTCTTTCACTTCTAGGAGGCAAAAACAAAACGAGTGATTATGAAGATGTCTGGTCTTATACAAATAACAACTCCACTTGTGAACAAGACTTGCCTTTCTTTTCCTCTCCTTCCTTCTCTTCCTCCTTCTTCACTCGTTTTGCCTTCTTGTGGTTGGCTGCGTTCCTGCGGCCTCCTCCCTGCCCCTCCGCCTCATCCTCAGAGTCAGAGAACTCCTCCTCGCAGGCTATCCTCTTGTCGTGGGCCCGGACTGAAACACACGACACACATTGTTAACAAAAAGGGATCGATCATTAACATCCCTGGTCACTGTGTGTGTCTGTCTAAATCTGTATGCATCTTACTTGAAACACGTTTGTCGGGGTCCTCCTCATCCTCGTCTCCGCTGTCGGGGTGGGGAGCGTCCTCTGGGATCGCCTGCATCTGGACACCAGGGGCGTGAGGCAGCATACGGAGGTTTTCAAAGAGACGCTGCTTGATCTTCTCCAGGTACTCGTTGGTGTTCTGGTTGGTCATGTTGGACGGGCTGATGTGCAGCTTGAAGTCGGGCCCAAAGTACTCAAAGTAATCGTTGTAGGGCAGCTCGTTGGGGATGGAGCAGTCCAAGGCTACCGCAGTTTCGTAGGTCCAGCAGCGTGCCACGTTGCGGATGGTGTAGCCTCCACCGCCAAGCATCAGCAGGGGCAGGTTGAAACTTTTGATGTACTCAACACATTTGGCGTGACCTTGAAGAACACACACACACACACACATTAAATTCTCTAAAGGAGGAAAACACTTTGCGGATTGTCTAAGGAGAGCGAAATGTGTTTTTACCTTTGATGGTGAGGTTGAAGCAGCCCAGTCTGTCTCCAGAAAGAGAATCAGCTCCACACTGAAGCACAACTGCACTGGGCTGGTACATCTCCATGACTTTAGCCATGATCTAACACACACACACACACACACACAAACACACACATGAACAACACTACTCTGAAAGAGGTTGATTGTGAGGATTAGACAGTTCTTAAATAAAAGCACTTACAGGTTTGAAGATGGCTTCATAGGACTCATCATCAATACCGTCTCTAAGTGGGTAGTTGACTGCATAGTATTTGCCCTTTCCAGCTCCGATATCCTACACACATTACAGAGATCACTCAATAACATCCCAAACACACACAAGACACTCCAATGATCTTAAAAAGGGAGGAGAACAAACTAACGAACCCTCAGATCTCCAGTGCCAGGGAAGTATTCCCCATACTTGTGGAAAGAGACAGTCATGACTCTGTCGGTGGTGTAGAAGGCCTCCTCCACTCCATCACCGTGGTGGATGTCAATGTCTATGTATAACACCCTCTGGTGGTACCTAAGAGGAAAGAGAATTCAGTTAAATGTCAACTTAATATTGATTAAATTAAACATGACAGGAAAATAGCACCAACACAAATCTATATGTAATCTATACTATATAATCTTTCTATCAAAGATGCGCCAATTGTGAAATTCTGGAATGATGCTGATGTTACATTTTTATATTTGGCAAATGCAGATTACGATGTCCTTTTGTTGTTGTTCATTTTGTTTTATTGGGATTTATTCCACCTTTTGTGTCAGGGAAAAAAAGATTAACATAAAAAAAAATTGTTTTTAAGATTTTGTTCTAAAAGATTTTATTTTAAACTAACTGATTCAAAAGCCCATTTAGTCTGCTGTATAACTACCCGCTCAATGATTGGAATTTCATAACCTACATTTGCAGGAATGTCCCGAGCCAATGGTTCACGTGCCAGCGCAAAATTGATGTGACCCATCAGATAGGCATTTGAAACTGTTTATTTGTGAATGTCATCATAGCAGATAATAAGGCAAATATTGGCTGAGACTGACATTCAGCAGATAGATTGATATATGTCTGATAGGGATGCACCAGAGTAGAAAACAGTCAGCTGATGATATGACTTAAAGGTTAATTATCTGAAGTAAGCACTTTCACAAAGCAATTCAGTCTCCTTTATCTATTTTTTCCATACATTAAAATGGATGAGACAATCAATTCCTGGTATACAAGAATATTTAATGCATTTAATATCTAGTAATCCAAATAACAGCAAAGTAGAAATGTTGCGTGTCCATCTTAAACCAAATAAATGCCCATGCAGACAAATGTAGGGCCCTATGATTTCCGCGATCACGGAATCGCATAATTGGCCGATTAAAACGGAATCTATTTTCTAATGCGGAATATCGCGGAATTTGCCATAATTTCACTGAAATGCTGTTTTCGTGTGGAAGAGGAACGTATGTCTGAGGAAAACTGCACGGAGGGAAGCAAATCTGTGTGGCACAACAAGCCCCCTCCACAGACTGAGCCCCTCCCCTTTTCAAAACAATGCAAGCATGGCTTAGCGGCTGCCCACGGCAAAGGACAAAAAAGCAGGAAAATATACAGCTCCACTACGTCTCTCTTTACATTTATTTTGTCCCGTTGTCGGCTTCAGCTAAGAAAGAAATAGTTCAACACGTTCAAAACTCCCCTTTCCCCTAGATTTTTTTGTAGCAGCGGTGCTCTGAGTCGGTAACACTAGGGGGGTCCAGGGGCATGCCCCCCGGGAAAAAAATATTGAAAAATAACCCTTTAAATGGTGACTACTGGTGAGATGAAAAATAATTAAAAAATTTCATTTTCAGAATCAGAAACTAAGACATGAGACAAAATAGTGTAGAAGTTTACATTGCTGCTTGAAAATATGTTAACTTCTTGAGCATTAGAGAACTTTTTTACCATTATTTTCTTCATTATTATAGATTTTTTATGGAAACAGAATCTGTTTCAGAAGTCAGTGGGTCACATGACATGAAAGTTAATTGAGAAAAAAAAATCATAATTTCTGCATATTAATATTCATATAAAATAGAGGAAGCACTAAAATACAATAACAATGGGTGTGTCTCATTTCTCCAGTTTACTAATACAATCTGCTTCTGGTTTGGAGTCACTGGGTCACATGACATGGAAGATATTGAAAAAACTGCAATTATTTTGTATCAATATATTTATGCTAAGTAATTTAATGACGGCCCCTAAATCAGTCTCCAGCAATTCAGCGTGAGGCTCTGGGAGGTGAGCTAACCGTCCTGCTGCTGCTGACACTGGGTGAACCTCAGGAAAGTCTCGGCTGGACCCGAGTGGATAGCCACAGAATATCCAACCTGAAACTAACTTCGACCCGGTTCGATGAGTCGCCTGTTGCAGCCTTTGAATAGGATGACCAGGATTTCAGTCACTCAACTTAAATGGTGACTTGTAGAAATTAAACAAATAGCAGCAATGGCAAAAATAATCAATTTTAAGATAAAATTGAATTTGAATAAAGTTCCGTCGAGACAAATTAATGGACTACTTGCAGAGTGACATGAAGACATGAATCAGAGGCACAAAAAACGTTGACAGCGGTGGCCGGTCATTATGTTTACCAATACCCGATCCGTGCCTTGCGAAAAAAAAAAAAACGGATTCGCATGATTTACGAGAGCCTCATTTTCAGGTCGGAAAATCCGGATTTTCCAGAAGAATCACACCCCTGACGACTTGTATGCGTCAAGGGAACTTTTGTTTTGCAAATTCTGCCAACACTCAGTTGACTGGAAGCGTAAAAATACGTGCAATGACTACGTACTGTCCAAAAGCCATGTGAGAAACAAGGAAAGAGAACTGATGCAAGAGATTGTTCAGTCTTGGATAAAATATAATTTTCACCTTTTATTGCTACATGTAGAACAATGTAATAGGATAACTGAATATAGGTCATTAAAAATAAATGATGATTAATAGCTGAACCATCAGCCAGAAAACAACTGATCCCACGGGGGAATCTGGCTGACATGCACGTTCAATAAGATTAAAAAGGATTACTTTCTGGACATGTTAATCAAAATATCAAACTGTAATAAAAGTGAAAATATTGTCCATTTCCTTTCCCTATTTTTTTCTTTTCTTTTTTTAACTGATCAATTGTTCAAAATAAAATAATCAAATCAAAAGCATGTCAGTGCAGCCCAACAATATATGTTATTATTATTATTATTATTATTATTGTTATTATTATTATTATTAATAATAACAATTACATCAATAAATGAAAGGGACATTAAAACTACATGAGCAAGCTGTTTTTTCTTCTTTTATCAATAATAATCTATAATTTCTATCTAATTTACATTAAAAACACACTGTTTTTGGTAGTAAAATAAGAGTCAAAGGAAAAAAAAAAAAAAAATGGGATTCCCAAAAATTAAAACGGAAAAAACGGAATTTGGGAAAAAATGCAATGGATGATAAAAAGTGAGCATAACAAGTCTCTAATTAGCATCTTCAAAAAGGCATCAACACTGCAAGAATATGAAAAGTGAAACAATACAGAATTTGGCCTGAAAAGTCATGCTTCACAAATAAAGATCCATAGCAGATGCAAATGGAGTCCAATTAATCCATATCTTAAAACGACGCTCTAAATTTCTCTCAGGGGTCCAAAAGAACTAAAACCCGCCAGATGGGTAAAAGGCATGATGGCCAAGTCAGCAGCAAGATAAGTCAGCAGCTTACTTGAGCAGCTCCAGGATGGCCAGGACGATGTCGTTGACGTAGCAGAAACCAGAGGCCTCAGACTTCTTGGCGTGGTGGAGTCCGCCGGCCCAGTTGATGGCGATGTCTGTCTGCTGCTTGTTCAGCTTCAGTGCACCAGCTACAAGACGGAATGAAGAGAGCACCATTACAACAGAAGTTCAATGGATTTTGGTTTTGTTTCAATTAAAAAGAGTAGTGATCATTTGTATGTTTTTTAAACATTATATTAACATAATGGGCTTCTTGTAATCCAGTACAGCTTTTCTGAGCATCTTCTGACATCTTCACCGCAGTGAAGACCATCATGGGGCAGGAAATTATTCTAGCTAACTCATCAAAATTTAAGACACTTTGAAACCACCAAGTTTAAATTGAGGCTTATACTTCAGATTCATTTCCAGTTTCCGGCTTTGTATCATAAATGTCACTCCAAGTAGTGCAGCTGGAGCCTTATGGGCAGCATGGTTGGAATAACATACCTACAGATCCACCTGTTGAGAGCTGGCAAAACTCAAACAGACCATCGAACACTGGACAGTCCTCTCCGACATTAACTGTGAGCATAAGAACAAGAGGAGAAGATTTAATAGATGTGGACAGTGAGAATACGTCAGTGTACAATAAAGGAAAATCAGATGACACTCACATCTCTGCATCTGTTTGCTATACTCAGACATGTTGTCTGGTCGAATGGACCTCAGGAACTTAATGTAGTCATCGCTGTGGTATTTTGTCATCTCTTCACCACTGGCTTTGTGTGGTCTCTGGAAACAGAAGGAAAGATAATGAGGGAGAAAGTGACAGCTGAAGCTTTGCACTTTATCAGACATCACTATTCGTAAAACAACTAATTGAAACGTCTGTGTTATTAGTCAGGTCTAAGACAGGCAAACAAATATGAAAAACTCCTATGTGATAGTCAGCAACTAAGAAACTTAACTCTTTCTGGGTGGAAATCACACTTCTAAATGTATGTTCCGCATATGAAGACTATATTTAAACTACGCTTCTAGTAAGACTTGTACTTGGTAGACTTCCGGTCTGCATCTGAAATATGTTGCATACAGACCTCGGCAGCCAGTACCAAATAGGTCATGATGGTTTCAGTCAAAGCATTGAAAATTATGGTGTAATTTTCTCTTGTGGCAGCATAATGACACAAACAATTTCTGTATAGAGCTGAGTGTAGGGGGTTTGTGTGCAGCGGTACAACTCACATAGATCTCCATTTTCCTGTAAAGTCCATAGTTGAGAAGGAGGTTGTGCGTCATGCGGATCCTGTGGGGTTTCATGGGATGGCCCTGGCCATAGTAGTAGTTCCCCACATCCCCTGGGAAATAAAAGATTACCCAGACAACGTTACATCACGTCATTTGTTCAAAAAAAACCTTCAGCCATTGACACAATGTGCAAAGACAACTTCATGCAAACTGCATTCATTTATCACAATTTTCTGAAAGTCCTCAGTTTGCCCTACAACTAATCCACCCAGCAGTTTTTGATGCATTTTTTTCTCTCCACACAATCTCCAACTGCATACTACTTAAGATACCAGAGCCACATGTTCAACAGCATACAGAGTTTGACAAACAGGAGTCAATGACTTTTTACTCTCAGTGACAGAAATCAAATGATTAAAAAAAAATACATTAGAACGCCTGACAATATCCACATTAAAAAGAGACGCAAAAAATTCGATCATCTAATTTGTAATTTTCTACACTTGCATATGTAGCATTTTCTTGCTTATGCACAACAGAAAGGGGAAGAGCATTATAATCCAATAGTTTAACCCATTTGCGCAACAACATCGCTAAATAATCGACCTGTCAAACGATGCAGCGGTCCCCACTGCTCGGAAGTTGATATGCAGTTGGGGGGACAGTGATGTGATTAGCACCGGTTAGCTTCGTGGCTCCTCAGTACCCACAATGACCGAATTACCACACGTGCACAAATCGTAAAATGTTTTAATGAAATGAGGACCGGTTTTTGCATAACGTTACACCGAAACAGAGCTGAGCGCCGGGCGATGTAACCCTGCGTGCGTGTTCAACCTGACATCTGGTGAGCTCAGCACCGTGTAGCTAAAACAGGCTAGTTAGCCGATCGAGCAAGCTAACGTTAGCACGCTAACACCGGCTAGCTAGCTTGGTCGCACGGCACACTTATGGAGGGAATACATGTCAATTTTCTCGAACATCTTCACGCACTCGAGACAACACCCGTCACTAGTATAATGAGCAGCACACGTTGTATATTTACCGTCATAGTAATAGCAAACTTTTTTCTTTGTTCCTTGAGACAGCGCCATTTTACACCAATTACCCCACTGCTCCGTGCCCACCGGTTCCTCTCTTGCACCACCGAGGAGCTCGCGTTGAGCTCTTCTCAGCCAATCACAGATGCTCTCCCCACCCGACTGGGATGTGCCGGTGTTACAAACCAGCGACCGCCGAGGTTGCAGCTACAACCAGACAGTGTCTAGACTGGTACAGCTGCACAGGTCATCTGTGCTTCATTCAGTCATGTAAAGCCGCACTAAATAGTATCAGGTAATTTCACCATTGATCATTAGATTATGATCAGTTGGTGACATATTAACAACTTGTTCTGTGTTGCCCCTCTCTGCAGGGAGGCCATAAACCAACAGAGTTCACTGTCAAGTCCATTTGATTGTGATGAAGGATGAGACTCACTTATATGTTGTATGAAAGTTAGTCAAAAGAGAAGATCACACTTCCACAGGTGGTGGAAGCAGTAGCTGCTCCCTGCAGCCACACCTCACATATAATGCCATTTTTTATTCATTTTTGTGACAATTTTACAAAGATTATTATTTTCTATTTACTTATTTGTTTTAAGGGGCACCATCTAGTTAAATATGGCTGCGTTCCATCACTGAATAAACAAGCTGTTCTCAGAGGGGAAAAAAAGTCCCCAGAACCCTGTTAGAAGCTAGAATCGTGGCAGGGTCCGCCGCATATAAACAAAGTAAATATTGAATTTCTTTAGGCATACCATGTATAACTCAATGCAGATAGTTTTTTTCTGGTTAAAATGTATTTCGAAAAACTACAGCGTGCACCTTTAGATTTTATTTAAACACTGATTCGTGATAACTTTAAATCACCAGCCTTCCTCAGTTTGATACCGCCTGCCATGCCTTAAATGTCGAATTTGTCAGCCATTAAATATCATATAACCGGTTTAGATGGATTTCCTCTCCATTTATTGATGGTTTTGCGGCCTAAAGTTTGGATCACATCTTCTGAGATCCTACCGACATTTTCCGCTTGTTGTTTCAGCTTAAACTTGTCACCACAATGGGACAAGAAGGAGCCAGGTGTAGACCTTTGAAGACAAAAACTGCATTTCATCTCTTCTTCTCCATTTTCTCAACTATGAGTCATTTCAAGGCCAGTTTTCGTGTACAAATGCATTTTCTAGCACATTCTGCACGTTTAAAAACACACAAAAAAACACAATTTGAACAATGCACGCAATGAATAAGTGGGTCAAGTCGGCACTCTTTGTCCTGGTTGACATTGTTGTGCACAATGAGGCTGATTATGCATATTGATGCAGCAGGCTCAGCAATCAGCCCAGCCTCTTCAAAAATGACTGGAACAGATTGGGGACCCAAACAAAAGGTGATGAGCTTTGTGGCACTCCACACATTGTCCACCAGGGGTCAGTGTGCGCTCACTTGTGTGTGGCTGCAACTTCCCTGGCGCTGCTCAATGAGAAATGCTGCACCCCTGAGCGGATCACTCACAGAATATCATGTATAGTATGTCGCGCAAAGATAACAAATGTAGTAAATACACAGTGGAAATGTTAACTCCTTGTGGAGCAGACATAAATAATTCACAGTTTACTGGACCTGCTGCTGCCAGCGCGCAGTGTAAAGACGTGGAGGATGTAGGTGTAGGTTTGGCTTCTTATGATTTTGCTTGTCATTTAAAGACACTTGTTATGAAATAAATCTGTTTGAGGTTTAATATTCATCTTGCTGGAGAGGAGAGAGCTGTGTCAATGTGGAGCTACAGCTTTCTTTAAATAATTCATAATTGTTTGAAGGCCGGGGCCAAATGTAGCTCAGGTCTCAACTCATCAAATCACCATGTGAACTAGGTCAGTTCACCCAGAGAAGGACCGCTCCTCTAAATGGAGGGAATACTGAAGATGTGAAGGCTGAGGGATTGATGGTGGCGGAGGAGGAGGGCGGAGGTAATGGTGCTGATCTCGGACTAATAGAGGGCCAGGGGTCACCGGAGCTAACACAGTAATGTTGGTGTGTTTAATTGCCTCCAAGCCAATCAGCTGGGAACATGTGGCCGTTTATTGTCACAGTGTGAACCATGTGACGCACGGAGGGAGCGTCACCGAATCTCATACTGGTCTCTGTCCTTTCATTTGTGTGTTTGCAGCTCAGCCAGTGTGAGTGCCAGACCAGTAATGGCTAATCATTACACGGATGAGTGGAATAAAACTTTATTGATGTCAAAGTTTGGCCTATTTAGATTTTCCGGGATGCAACTGATGCAAATAAACATATTACCCCCCACTGTAGTGTGCAGGTGTCTTACTATTTACTGTAACCACATGAAAATTCAAAAATGTCTTTATCATACGTGTTGAATGAGGATGATTCCTTTTGATTATGATGGTCATATCAAAGCAAAACTATGATAATTGTGCGTTCATAACCACAGGTGACCGTTGTGTTATAATTGTAGTGTGTCAAGTAGAAAAGTGAACTCAGAAATGAGTTATATGGCAAAATCGAAGTCTGCAATTGTGCAACAGCTCATCCCACACCAAGGAGGCTGTAGTAGTAATACCCCAGTGTGTGCGCAATTGATAAAGGGTGCATTTTATTGCTTATGAATGAACTTAAACCATTCAGTAGTAAAAAAATAACATATTGTTACATCTTTCAAAAGATTAATTGTGCCACTTTTGGTTGTATTTTCAGGTCAAATATAGAAGGATCTGCTGTAGCTGCGCCAATTTTTTATTCTTTCTTCATGGTTTAATTTGTCTAATAAATGCAGACTTTGAAACAATGTAAAGTGTCAGGGTCAATGGAGCAGGAGCCTTTAAAGTGTCTCTTCAGTTTCTATTATTACAATAATTAGATGAATAAAAACTGTGTATCCCTGATGTAATAAAACTCCGCTGCTCCTGGACCGCTGCCAATGCGTGTTAGTTGACACTATAGTGCTATAAATACTTGGAAACAGGCTCCGTTCCCTCTCATTACACAACACTATGTAACACAATGTGATGCATGATGTGAATAATCATAAAGACACATGAACGGGCAGGTAACCAACATTTATTTACCATTATCAACTTTACAATAAAACCAGTAACATCTGTCAACATTAGCAAAATAAAGAACAGAAATCAGTCCAATGTATTTACAGAGACAAAGCAGATTCAGGCTCACACACGACAGATAAACAACTCTGCTTCATATCAAACCGCAACAGTGAACATAGCAAGCTTAAGTGTTCTTTTTTTTCATAGTAAGGTAAAAATCAAAGTTGTCTATTTTTTTTTTCTTTAAACAAACAAGTAATAGCTTCTCTGAATCTTTAAGATGGTTCTCTATAATACACCACAAAATACTTCAAATTTGGGTTAAAATATAGGAATGTAAAAAGTTGGCGAGTCTCTTTAATTTTCTGATTTCATTTTTTTTTTTTTTTATTCAACAGTCATTTCAAGTGGTGGTGGTGTCCTAGTATCTCATCTAGCTTCATTCCTTCAGCAAGGAGGCATCTTGATCTGCAGATTTTTAGGGGAAAGATGCTTTGACTCCCTCCTTCTCCATCCATCCTTCATCTGTCTATACTTCTTGGTGTCATTAGCTCGCACTCTAGCCATTAAAATCCATTTTCCACATGGCGACCAGCCCACAGCCTAAAACTCAGTCCAGGTCCAGATGTCGCGCAGTAACCAGGGAAGTGATCTAGTGAATCTAGTCTGTCGTCTTGTTATCATGACGAAAAGTGGCACGTCAAAGGAGTCTCTCACATACATGTGTATATATTTACATATACATATATCCATATACATATGTATACATATACACATATATATATAAATATATATATATACTCTTAAATTTTCTCTTTCTCTCTTGAAAAACAGTTCACCCAGTTCATTGTGAGCTACAGGTACAATCACTCTTTCTTTTCAGAGGGAGCGGGGGTCGAGCTGCTCTCCTCTGTTGGTTTCGTGGCCTCAGGGGCCGGAGCAGCTGCCTCCTTGGCCTCCTCTTTGGGGGCCTCCTCTTTAGCTGGCGCCTCCTCTACCTTTGGGGCCTCGGCTGCGGCTGCGGCTGTGGCTGCGGCGGCAGCGGCAGCGGCAGGCTCCTCCTTCACCTCCTCCTTTTTCTCCTCCTCTGCAGGAGCAGCGGCTCCATTCTCAGCGGGCTTCTCCTCGGCTGGGGTGGCGGCAGCAGGGGTGGCAGCAGCCGCTTCCTCCTTGACAGCCTCGCTCTTCTTGCTCTTCTTCAGATTCAGCTTGAAGTTGAAGGACTTCTTCAGGGAGAACTTCTTCTTCTTCTTCTTGGGGGTCTCCTTAGCGGCAGCTTCGCCCTCAGGTTTGGCCGCCTCTCCATCAGCAGCAGGCGCTGGCTCGATAGCGTCGCCTCCTGCAGCTCCTTCAGGCTCCTTGGCTGCCTCAGCGGAGCCATTGGTGGCGGCAGCGTCACCGTCAGGCTTTGTAGAGACATCACCATTGGTTTTCACATGTCCATTCTCCTGGAAAAAAACAGGTTTTCACAGAATGAGACGTGGGTTGGCAAAGCTTCGCCTTCTCACACAGAAAATCAAGTTTACAGTCAAAAACCTGTCTGTACATGCATGAACTACACAGAGGATGGATTTTAGATGCGCATGACCCGTTTCTTTGCAGAGCATCGTCGTGCTCATCAATTAACCACCGTGTCGCCCGGCTCGGAGGCGACGCCTTGCAGTACCCTAATCAGGCGATAGGCGGCGGTGGCGCCTCACGGACCGCCTAAGGTACCAGACAGACGTCGGCTCAACAAAGACGAGACTGGAGCCCATCGATGGAAGAATGAAAACACTCGCAATTGACGGTTTTCACTCAAATAAGCAGCCTAAAAAAATTCAATTCCTTAATATATACGAAAGTGAAGTATATTTTCTTTCACTTGATGTGTGTGTAATTAACATATTATATCAATTTACATTCATAATGATCCACTGATGGACTAAAGTACCTAATGTAAGACCAAGTGTGACTCATCCCATACAATGTTTTATTTGTAAAGTAGGTGACAGTCGACAGTCGGGCTCGGGTTTTACCAGGGAGGAGTAGTAGACTGAGTGCCTACGTGCGCTCCAGCAGCCCCCCTCCCCCTTTGAGCCTGCCGCTGTCAAACACGTTGTGCGGATTTTGGGTGAGACCTCAGTCTCAAATAAACACACACTGGCTTTTAAACTTGAACTCAACTCGTTAACCAAGAAAAATAACAACAACAAGCTAGCTCTTTTTAGTAGTTTTTTTTTTTTTTTTTGGGTGGGGGGGGGGGGGGGGGGGGGACGTGCTCAGTGAGCAGCCTCATCAGCGGGAGGCAGCGATGCTACGAGCCCCACCTGACCTGCCCAAAACCGCCTCACAGTCAAGTTTCATCGATTCAACGTCGACTGAATTCAGTTTAAACCAATGTTTCAGAACAAGAAATTAAACTTTCATCAATCTCCACTCACCCCCTTTCGTTTGAAAAGAGTAAAAGGGACCTGGCTGGGTGTAATTACCTGTCCGTTGGTCTTCACAGCTGCAGCATCAGCGGCAGCAGCGTTTCCCTCCGCGGCCACATCTCCCTTGGATGCCTGGGATCCCATTGTCTTCGGCGAGTTTACGTGTCTTCTAAAGCAAATTAAAAAGAAAAACTAAAAAAGAGTGGTTTCAAGTTAATCCAACCCCAGGTCGAGTTACGTATCCAGCGGTGAAGCGACGAAAAGTGTGGCTTTTTTTTTCTTCTAACGGATGATACGTCCCTTCAGTGGCTCCTGTGCTCGGACTTGTCACCCCGGTAGAGAGAGACCCTCTAAACTCAGCACTGGTTGAACGCAACCCTTCAACATACAGCAGGTTCAAGGCGCCACCCGTGGGCGGGACCTGCCGAAGTCTGACCAATCACCGCGCAGTCTAAGGGCAAGTCTAGCCAGCTCTGGCCAATCACCCCTGACTCCCTAATTGTCCCCGCCCCTCCAGAGGACCCCCAGCTATGAAACCAATTTACTTCCACTGAATTCACTGAATTCATTCTCTCCTTCTGTCAGTGTGTAACTGTATGTGTCCATGTCTTTCTATTCTGGTTGGGTGTTCAGTCAAAGACGAGGAAGCATCTTGCTGTCAATAAGTAAAGAAAGAGGACTAATAAATAGTTAATTATTACAGTATCTGCATGTGTGGTTGTGTAAGTGTGTGTAGACAAGGACCTGGGTTCCCCCTCTACACTCTACATGAGTAATATTATTAATCATAGAAGCTGTTGTAAACACCTAAATCTGTAGCAGGAATGAATGAATCAGTTCTGAAGCTTGGTCTGTTTACTCTAACAACTCTCTATTCACTGAAGCAATTACTAACCGCATCCAGAGTGACTGATATCTTGTGAAAATCGACATGATCTTCCACTAAATGGCTGCAAGTAATGGTTAGCAATCAATTCATCCACTGATTGTGTTTTTTGATTAAATGATCAGTTGTATCATCTTTAAAATGTCAAAAAATTGTGAAAATGTACATTGAACATTTTCTTAGAGCCTTCCCAAAAGTCCCAAACATCCCAAACAATATTCAGCAAAATCCTTAAACAGTCAGTAAGCTTTCATCTTCTCTTTTCTTTCTCTCTTGGTTTAAAAATGGCATTAATGATAAGTTAATTATCGGATTTCCTGTTGATTGACTAATCGATTAGTCGGCGGATCCTTTCGGTTCTAGTCCCCTGTGACTGTCTCAGTTCATGGCATGAAGTAATGCCCTCCACTGCAACAGTTTCACTTTTGGGTATTTTTCAAAGCAAGCATGGACTTTTCAGAGCGAGACTCTTTTGGTTTCAGTGTCACATAAGATGCCAACAGATGCACATTCTGAAGTGTCTGATTCAGAGTTTCAGTAAAAATCTATTGCAACAGCCATGATTCATCCTCATATAACAATGTGTGGTCGATGACATTAACATCCAGTAACATGTCTGTGACCTTTTCAGATAAAATGTTGAATCTTTTATGCTCCACCATGCTGTTTTATCAGCGGTAGCTTGCGGGTTACCATGGCAATAATTTTAAATAGTAAATTTTGATGATAAGCAATTTCTTGCATCTACTTTCTCTACAGGCAAATCTTCCCCTCACTGTCCATCGGTACCCGCCAGTAGGTGCAGCTGAACAGTAAAATGGACCTTCTTTTGTTCACACAATGGTGAATGACGGTTTAAATTTATTGTTCAATGTTGTGCTCTCGTCGTGGACGCGGGGACACATTTTTGTGGTGGTCTGACTGGTGAACAGGATCTGCGTTGGGACTAACAGCGTGTCACGCTGTCTCCTGATGGCTTCCATGACTAGATTTGTTGTTCACTTCCGCTTGTCAACAACATACCAGGAGCAAAATATGTCAATGTGATGAGCATGCACATTCCACCTGATCATCTTCTCCGGCACACATTCCTCGCAACGGCTGTTTACGCTATCAGTTATGGGAGGAAAAGACTTCAGTGTTCAATGCCACAAATGGGCTTTACTGCGACCAATCAGCAGTAATTGATTTTGTGAGACTCGGGAACATTGGAATGCGTGTCAGCAGCTCATCTTGATGTTAAATCCATCAGCTCTCCACATGTCAGTTAATCAAGTTCATCTGAATCAGTGCAGCTGAACAGAAGTCACTAAAAATGTGTTTTTAATGCAGTTATAACTTTCATGCGTATGACACAACCTGTGTGAAGGTTTTCTTTCTGTATGGTAAAGACTATATAGTAAATACTACTTTATATAAAACTGTGAATGCCTTCTTTACGTGGCTTATTAACGAGATTATGTACTATAAGCACAAAATAAGTATTTCACTGTAACATCGACAGTAGAACATTACACCCATGTGTTTTTGTTGAACATCTCTTACCTAAAACATTCATATTAAAGGAACAATCTGCTTGAGTTTGAAGTTTTTGCTTATCTGCTTCATTACCGCAACTTGGATGAGAAGATAGACTGTCTCTGTCTTGTGTCTTTGCGCTAAATTTGAAGCTACAGCCAGCAGCTGTTGGTTACCTTAGCTTAGCATAAGGAATGGAAGCAGGAGGAGAGAGCCAGTCTGGCTCAGTTAATACAAAGATATTCCCACCTGAATCTTTTACTTATTTATTATCAGGTTATGTTTCTTTTGTTAATAACAAGTTATGGCTTTAGGGGGGGTTTTGTACGGGACTTTTTTCTGGCTGGGGGCGGTGACTTTATGTATTCTCAGCCGGTTGCTCAGCAGCCTCACAGCCGTGATGGAGTCACTACTCACTTCTGGAGGGGAGATTTTGTTGTCTTTGACTGAGCAAGGCTAGCTTTTGCTTTATTCTAACCTAACCTAAACTTGGTTGTAGCTTTATATATAACAGACGGACCTGCGAGCAATATCAGTCCTCTCATCTAACTCTTGGCAAGGAGCTACTAATGAAACTATGTTCTAAGTTATAATATCAAACTATTCCAATAATATATTGCAAGAACAGGATCCATTCTTCTGAGAGTCAAACCTTAATAATCATTTCTTCATGGATGTTGCTATTATGAGAACTGTCATGTCGAGGGTCAGACAACACAAATTTTTTATATATTATTCACAAAATTCTGTAATCCTTTACCATCTCAGCTCCTCTCTGACGCACATAGGATTATTATGTCAGGCTGGAAGTGATTTATTATTATTATTATTATTATTATTGCTGTTTTTCTGGACTGACTTGTTTAAATATGCATCCAAATGCGATTAACATCAGGGCAATGTGTTTAAACTTGTTTTTCATGTTTATGCATTTCATTGCACCAGAACCTGGTTTCAGTTCCCTTCACCGTTGTTTACTTTGTTGTTTGCCCTGGCTGTGCTTGATTCATAGCAGTCACACTGAGAGGACAACCTTTTCTCACATACGTATCACGCTGTATCTATCTAGCCGGCCTTGTAAATGTCATAATAATGTGTCCACTGTGTACTGTGGAATGCCTGGCACGCAGGCCCTCCCGTCTCCTCAAGCCATCTTCCACTGTGAATGGGCTTCTTCAGCCTGCCTGAGGTAACTCAGCCCCAGGGGGAGAGGCAGTGAGAGAGACGCCATCATGGTTAACTTTTACAGATGGTGCTACATCAAGTGCTCCTTTCTCCTCCTTCCGTTTAAACCCAGACCCTGTGCGATGGTACTGACGACAGCGTTTGAGTGCAATGACGAGGCGCAGGGCTCATCATCTCCTCATCGCTGCACTCGACGCTTTGCTCTGTGTGATGTGTGTCTGTGTGTGTTTGCACATGTGCATCTGTGTGATATGTGCATATAAGGGAAGCATTGTCATGGGACCAGTGAGCGTCAGGGGGTGAAAGGCACAGAGAAGCGATCCTTCATACATAGACACACATTATCCACCCTCAGACACACACACAAAGCAAGGAGGGCATCAGCTGTGACAGAGTTCATATAGATGTGCCGAGGGTTGGAATGCAGAGAGGAGGAGAAGAGAAGAGGAGGGGGGTTACAGATCCGTATGATATAGCCGAGGCCTTAGATGGAGAGAAAAGTACGGTGGGGGAGGAAGAAGACAGGCAGAGGGAGAGGCTGTGACATGACGTGCTGATCGCTGAGTGATAGCATTAGGTGTGAATAGGTGTTGTGATAAGATGTCACCAAACAGCTGTTAAACCCCCCAACTACAAATACAAAACCTCCACGAGAGAGATGCAAAACACAAGGAACAAGACGATACAGTGATGGAAACCGGGAATGGAAGAGTCACATTTAAGGATAGAGAGACAACTAGCTCGACTCACACAGGCGACTTAATGAAGCAGGTTGCAATGTCAAAACTTAAAGGGGCTCACCAATAAAAAAAACTAAAAAAAAAACTGAAAGGGGCCCTATATAAGAAATCAAAGCAATTAACATGCATGACATAAAAAATCAGATCTTCTCCGTCTCTTGGTCGCCTAACTAAACCTGTGGATGATTATTTAAAGTTGTTTAAAGGTCCTATTTGTATGAAAAGTTGATTTTTAAGCCTCATTCCCAACTCGTCAAATACTGACGCATTGAGATAGCTGACCCGTCCTACAATTCCAAAGCATCAGTATTTGACGAGTTGGGAATGAGACTAGAAAATCAACTTTTCTTACAAATAGGACCTTTAATGCTGCTGGACGTTGGATTTCTTTGTGAAGGACCAAGGTTGGATTTTCCGTGACAGTCCAACGGATGCGCCTTTTTTGCATGTTCTCGAGTGCCTTGTCCCAGTGCCTCTTTCCGCTCCGCGAACAGAGAGCAACAGCAGCTAACGTTAGTGTAGAAATGGAGTCGGCTAACATTATCAAATGACTGGCTTCCAAGCACGAAACAAATGTCCAGCAGAGCCCCTTTAAGGCATGTTTTTTCCAAGTAATGTGTAAATGTTGTCCCAAGACATTTGACACATCAAAATGACCCATTTATATCAACAGGAAGTTACTGTATGAGCCCAGCGATATATTAAACTTAACTGCTAGGTTAATTCTTTTTAAATGTCGGTAATACTCTGTCTCATTTTTATACCGTAAACATGGAGTATCACGTGCGTACAAGAGTACGTAGTTTAGCTTGCGAGGGAATTACCTGATTATCCGAACATAACTGACACTAGGCTATTTAATCATCAAGTCGACAGTTATCAGCATAACGTGACCATTTGAGGCATTTTTTATCATGATTTGTATTTCTGTGTTATTAAACAGCATTTCTGTCATGGTCCAAAGGGGTGATTTATTAGCAAGCTAACATTAGCTTCTTCGGTTGGCTCAGTTAGCTAGCTACCAGTCACATATGGAGGTTACTGGGTGTAATTCTTTAGTTATGAGTTATCTCTACATGAGAACTACCTTGTGTGGTTCCGTCTGCTTGATTTTCGTGTGCCTGTGTGGAATCTGATCAAACTATATGGTCTCCTCACATTGATGGCTTCAAATCAAGGTTAAGGTTCAGCTCTATTGTCATTTTACAACACAGGATTGCACAATAAAACGCAGTGTTATATCACGGTTCATTTGAATCTACAATATGTGCAATGTCAGTGTGATATGCAATATGCATAGCACAAAAATAAACAAGAAGATGTCATCAGGCATAGTTACCCGTCATATTTTTGTTATCATTAATTCATCCTTTTATGATTTATGATATATGACTGTTGAGGACCACTGTATGAATCATAAACACACTTGTCAGTGGCGTGCTGTAAACAATCAATGGCATTAACTTTCCTCTGAGGAAGTCACCTAACTCTCTCGTAGCTGTGTGTTTTTTTTTTTTTTTTCACTGAGTCAGGGTGTGCTGGTGCTTTCCCAATCAGTTAGTGGTGTCATGGTAATCACGAAGGTGGGGAAACTTGAAAGTATGAAGTCATATTCATCCACCCATGTGATTTACATAACAAGACTGAACCGGTATGTATTCATGGCTGTGACACTGCATAGTAAGATCTGTAATTGATGGTCCAGGCTTGAATCATGAGCCAATTATTCCCTTGGATGTTCATGCTTTGCAAAAGATACGTTATTTAGCACCACCTCAAACTTTCGGAGAAACACTTTTAGGAACTTGGTACCTCTTGAGTCAAGCCTAATTGAGCCAATCATGCCCTTTATTGTTCTCCATCGCTTGGTCTCACACCACATTCAACGGTTCAGCCTCAGGGGGATACGCCAAGTTGTCTCCGCCCTTTGACGTGACCTACTACTACTTTTTGATCGCGTGACTAGAGGTCATCACCCGAAGTTCGTCACACAGCTTTGGCCTGATCGGCGCAGGAATGCTGACCCTGTCTCTGGGACAATGCTACCTGCCCTGTGCCTTTTATAATGTGGAAATTCATTTTCACGTCAGCCCACCACACAGCTACTCCTTTTTAAGCTATGTATGATCTGAGACCCCACCCCCTCACTCTCTTTTTGTCTTGCTGCAGTCAATGAAGCTTTGTGTATGTATTCCTGGATGTTGGGCTGTGGGTGATCCTGATCTCCCAAAGGCGCCATTGTTTTGAGCTTCATCAGCCTATGGATGAGCAACTGGAGGGGGAGAGAAGACGTCGCAAAGGGTTTATGGGTAATAGATCAAAAGACACTGAGTTGATCAATGACGAGAGAGCACTGAAAGAACTATTTCTGGGTGTTTTTGTCATAAACAAACAAGGAATCTAATGTTTAGATGATTAAAGGTGCACTATGTAGTTTGTGGGATGACATTCAGAAAAAAACATGTTTTTTTGCTCAAACAAACAAAATGAAATGAGCTAACTGGCTAAGGGCAGCTACAGCCCACAGCAGTTAGCAGTTATTCTGGTGATTTACTGCCCACTATTTTTTTTTTTTCAGTATGATTTTAACAAGTCAGTTCTTACATATTGCATCTCTAAAGGACAACACAATTGCATTCTGTTTTTACTTTGTTTATATGTGGCATACCCTGCCACCTTTCAAGCTTCAAACTGTGTTCTGAGGACCCTTTTTCTTATGAGAACAGCTTGTTTATTCAGTAATGGAAAACTTAATTTCTAATAAAAATGTCTGAGTTTATGTTAGGGTTAGGGTAAAATTCTGTGTTTAAAATTCTTCCTCCAAAACAAGATAGTATGGCTTCAAGTCAATTTTTTTGAGCAGCGTTCAGTCCCTGCCCTGGATTCTAATCAGCCATTTTAATCAAAGTCAGCCTCGCTGCGGTCAATATCTCTTAAGTGCTCGCTCAGTCGTATAAGCACTGATTGCCAGACCTCGTGGAGGGACAATAGATAGCATATGGCTTAGCGTTTGAGCTGACAGATGTCCACGCTGGACAAATACAGAGCCGAAACAAAAATAATCATGACTTTAGCTTTGAGCTGACCGAAGCGGCCCTGGGGGTCATGGGGGGTCAGAGTCGGGGGGCAAACAACAATGGCGCAAAGGAAATGGGGAGGTGGGGTGTTGGTGTACGCCATTGCTGTTAAATGTCAGCTAAGTAGGTCACTGTAACATGTTGAATGGAGTGATAAAAAAGAAGCTTGACTTTACAGCGAAGGACTTTGGTTTACTGAGAGGTAATCTGAAACCAAAGAAGTTAATAAGCAGTTCCAGGGAAGTGTTCGGTACTTTCCATTTATAGCCAAATACTATCAATGACCCATTTAGACCAATGGATCACGCTTCTAAGCATAGACACAACATTTTACTTTCACTTTCTGTCCACTTCTTCTTTCTCTGTTGCTCATTGATTTATGGTCAGAGAGGGGGATTCCCTGTGGGGAATTCCCTAGAGAAGGTGTACATGTATCACAGTGTAAATGCTGTAATAGAGAGGCTTGGCTTTGTCTGAATGATGGTAAAGTTTTTTTTTTTAAGCCATATGAAAATTTCCAGTATTTTTTCATGTATTGCTATAGGGTTTGATTTTGAAATATGCCCACGTTTTCAGGAAATAAAGCGCAGTTCGTCTGAAATGTGGAATTTCACCCATGCAAAAAAATTACCAGACTCAGCCTCCCAGTCTGTCTTTGTGTAACGTACTGTATACACACAAACACACACACACACGCATGCATACATACATACACACACATGCCTGGCGCACGCAGCACTGGAAATGGTGTCAGCCCAGTATAAATCCCTTTTGACATATGAGCATGCCAGTGACCTTATTACCATGACAACAGCTTCTACAGGATAATAACATTGTGGCAATGCTGACACAATATGACACAACAGCACGGACACTTATTGTGCGATGTGTTGCTGAGAGGTGAGCCGTTCGCTTTTTATTTGCCTTTTCTGCTTTTTTCCACTGTTTCCCCCTGCCTCTTGTGGTTCATGTGTTTTTCTTCTTTATTTGCCCTGATTTTGGTGTGTGTGTGTGTGTTTGTGTGTGTTTGTCTGTGTAGGTGTGTGTGTGTGTGTGTGTTGGGTAACGTGTAATGGATTTGGAGAATTCAGGTATATGGAGAAGTCTCTGAGCCAGAGAGGAAAACATCCTTCCAGCAGCTTTCAAAAACAAGATTGATATAAAGGTAGGTCAGGCTTATCTCTGGGCTTGTGAGCTCTCACTTCCCCAATCTATATGTGTGTGTGCCCGTGCGTGCGTGTGCGTGCGTGCCTGTGCGTGCATGTGTGTTTCAAATTTGTGTACACCCACGCGGAGTCCTAAAATAAATGCTTCTTCTTTCATACATGTGAGCACATTCAGCAGAACTGAACAACACATCCACCCCCTCCCTTTCCCTCTCCTGTCTCCTCCTCTCCCCTCCGCTTTCCTCCATCCATCCTCAGAGAGACAGTGAGAATGTCAGAGTAAAGTATGGGAAATGGGAAGACCAGGAATATGAGAGAAAAAAATCGGGGTTGCGCATTCTCCTTTGACCAAAAATATGAGAGTCTTAGGCTCGGTTTGTTGTGTTTTTGTCTTGTGTTTGTCTCGTGAGCGCATGGCGGGCGGGTGGGCGGGCAGCTTCGAGGAGAGGATGGAGAAAACAGGAGTAAGAAGGAGACGCTGCACTTGTGAAAATTTGTAAAGAATGGAGAACATGAGCTAATGCAATGTGGGAGATTAGCCCAGTTCATTTTATATTAAAGGGGCAGTCCATCCATTTCACTCATGCAGTTCAGTTTGTTCATCACAAGTAGTACTGCTACTATCATACTATTAAAAGACAGCATTTAGTGTCATTATGGGAATTGTAGGATCCTGTAATTTTGGGCTTTGGACTAAAATTAAGCTGGATCAGCGCCTTTAACAAGAAGACTAAATACCTTTTGTAGTAATCTCACACCATAGACTGAATCTACACAGCGCCCTTTTAAAGAGGACCCCACCACTTTAGCCATGTAATTGTATGACTGCATTATGTGAATCATATTGGTAAAAAGTCATCTTAATATAAAAAAATCGAAATCAAGGCAGCACAGCCAGAGATACTGTCATTTTAATTCCAAGCGTTCTTGGAGTACAATGCAACTCACCCACCGACAGTTCTGTCACAGATTCAGCCATGTTATCCCACTAGCAGCTAATAGTAGCCTCGAGGTGCTGGCCTCATGCACAGATGAGGAAGAAGCTTCAGGTCCGGTAAGTTCACTGATGCTGACTCAAGTGACATCACCTGAGGCAGTTTACCAGAGTTAACACAGCTCCCCCTTTGGCCTAAAGAAGAAGCCCAAGATCTGAGAGCAGATGATGTGTAAAATTGTTGGAGTTCCCCTTTAAGAGGGTGATATCGGTAACCAACACGATAAAACCATTTCAGCCCACTACTTTCCTATCGACCACCTACTTTATTTGGTTGAATTACATAACACGTTTCCTGCGCTTCTCAAGAGAGACTCAAAATCACCCAGATCTCAGCTAGTAATGAAAACACGTTGAATGCTGCCTGTTGAAACACTGTTGACCTGCTGAAGCATCAACATGATGGTGAAATGATGAATTTGAATTTGAATTTCAAAGTCAGATCCCTCACATCTATATTTACATCATAGTTGTCAAGTGTTCGGTACTGTTTTGACATGCGCTTCAAAAATGTCAAATTTAAGATAATTTAAGATGCTGAGCTTTGTCGCCACTTCCACATTTCCATCTGTCGAATCCTTGCTGGGGTTCCATTAACACTTGCGCTGATTGCCTGCATGCGCCTCGTTAGCTGACTTCATTTACACAACTCATTTGATGTCGTCAATCCGAGGGAATTCATTCAGAACAAAGAAATAATCTGCCTGTGGAAACTGCGAACTTCATTGAGCAGGGAGCGAGAGTGAGAGGCAGGTAGTGGGGGGTGGATGGATGGATGGATGGATGGATGGATGGATGGATGGATGGATGGGCGGGCGGTGAGTCAGAGGGGAGATGGAGGCAGAGAGAGGAGAGGGAGAAGTGCTGATGAACGGGTTGATGGCACACTGACCCACTAATGTTGCAGCTGCATTGCCAGTGGCTCTGCCTGGCCTGGTAAAAAAACACACGCACACACACACACACACACACCCACCCACCCACACACACCCACCCACACACACACACACACACACACATACTCGCAGTGATACATGCACATTAATAAGCCTTTCTGACTGGACTTTTCCCTTACACCACACCAAGGGCTTCTTTTGGACAAAAGAATAGAAGCCAGTGTTACTTGTGTATCATGTGCACGTCCATTGTGCCATTCCCGCGAATTGAGCAGGGAAATGGCACACTGGCATACTTCTGCTAATATCGCTGACTGTCTGCTGCAAAAGGTCATGAAATGGAGGAAGTAGTGCAGTGCCTGCACAGGAAACACACACGTTTCACAGCTTTTGCCCCCACTGGGTTTCTTAATCTGTCAAATGTGTTTTTGTTAGAATGCTTAATGAGTTTCAGATTGCAGCACTTTGTGTCAATAGTGTGGGCAAGAGGGACTAAAGTTCAAGTGTTAAACATGTCAGGTCCTCTCAGGGCAATTCTTATGTGATGTATGTAAAGTAAACTGGCTCTCTTGATTTGGCCTTGTGGAGCAAATCACTCAAAATTAAAGGTCCAATTTGTATGAAAGTTTATTTTTGAGTCTCATTCCAAACTAGTCAAATACTGATGCTTTGGGACGGCAGGTCTGGTTGGCCGCCATCCCAAAGCCTCAGTATTCAACGAGTTCGGAAACCACGAGCATCAGTATTTGACAAGTTTGGAAACCAAAAGCGTCAGTATTTGTCGAGTTAGGAATGAAACTCTAAAATCTACTTTCTTACAAAGCGGGCCTTTAAAGTCGGCCAGTTAGATTCACTAACTTCAAAGGTCGAACTGCAGAGCTGCCAAACAAGCCGGTATTTAATTCTTTCATCTCTCTTTCTTCTTCTTCTTCTTCCTTTTCCTCCCAGACTCTCTGTTCCTGTGTTTCCTCTCCAGCTCCGTTTGGACCGGCTCAGGCTCCAGGTGTTTTCTCTTCCTTTTATGTCCAAGTACAACAGCACGAGTGTCCTTGACTTCGTCCTTTGATTTACTACTGGAGTTGAGGACTCCCTGCCTTCCCCTTTATCCTTGGCCAGCATGAGAACTTCCACAGGTCCCACTCTGTAGAGAATCAGAAGCACCTGGCTCATTGTGTTCCAGCAGTGTTTAGGGCTGGAGAGGCTCACTTTCTGATGGTGAAGGCAGCATCTCCAAAGATGTGAAGGCCACTTCAAGGAGCTTCGAAACGTTGTCTTCTTAAAGGTCCAGTGTGAAGGATTAAGGAGGGCGGAAATGGAATATAATATTCACAATTGTGTTGTTATAAGCGTATAATTACCTGAAACTAAGAATCATTGTGTTTTGATTACCTTAGAATGAGCCCTTCTTGCGGGTGGGAGGCTGCCGTGTTGCGCCACCATGTTTCTACAGTAGCCCAGAAGGGAAAAACTGAACACTGGCTTTTCTTTTCTGTCACACTGTTAGCGTCCAGTGTAGGTGAGGGAGAGATGAGGGATATTTATTTGGTTGCAGTATGCACCCACGCCTCTAGGTTACACCAAGATCCACCCAATGGACCTTTAAAATCTTGATGCCACATTTTTGGAAAAGTCATTATTTGTGTTCCTCTGGAGTTTGATGAGAAGAGCGGTACCACTTTCACCTCTGTACAGTAAGAATGTATCACAGACAGGAAATGGGTAGTTAGTGTGAAACTGCTAGCCTGGCTCTGTCTGAAGGTTATAAATATCCAACAATCAGCACTTCTGAAGCTCACTCATTAGCATTTATAACTTGTTTGTTTAATCCGTTCAAAAACCAAAGTGTTGACTCAGCTACTGTGCTCAGCCAGGAAATAGTCCAACATAAAACCCATCAGAAAACCACAGTCTCACTATTGCATTTAGATTTTTTTTTATACAGATTTAACAAACAATATCTTTGTACATTTTAACTGTCAAACATTTGCAAAGTACCCTTAACCGCTGCTGGTCCATTGGAGGAAAACAAATCAAAACCATTTATTCATACATGTTTTTAACACCAAAAGTAATAATTTTTGGATGGCACTAACACTTTGGGCCGGATTTTCACTCTTTATATCTAAATATCTTGAACTCCAAACTTCAAAAAAGCCTCCGAGCACCGTTTGAGCCACTTTTTCATTTGAAAAAAGAAAAAAAGTAAATTTCCAAGGGGCCGTACTTTAAGGTTCCCTTTGTTTGACCTGTGATGCACCTTTTCTTCACTTTATTTGTTTCACAATTAAAAAAGAATGATTAAATATGCAAAAGCACAGGAAGAGAAATTTGCCTTTACAGTCTTAGAAGCAGGTTGTCTGTATGATTCTCTACTTCAACAGCCTGGGTTTAAAATTCCTAGTGAAATGAGCATATTGTTGTACTTAGCATCAGACAAAGCTAATGAATGGGCTACTGACGAATTATCAAAAGGCTGGAATGACTGAGCTGAATGATTCAGGCCATTTCATAAGCATTTCACACCCATCTCCATAATATCTGCGTTTACTCTTATTATTGCTATAAGGCAACCAAACAAGCCTTCTCTTACAGCAGAGAAAGCCTCTGTATTACTAATCAAGTCAATCTGAGCGGCTGCATGTTAAGGAGATAAAGATCTTATTAAAAGCTCAACACCTTCCACGGACGTCAGCGCTGCCAGTGGTGGATGCCTCTCTGAAATCATGTGTTATACACAAACATACACCGTACAAAAAAAAACATGATGACACACATCCCCAGGGAGAGGAATCACACACACACACACACACACACACACACACACACATACACACACACACTGAGGCAGTGCTCAGTATTAGGATGTGAGGTGACTAAAAGCTAGTGACAGGTCGCTGTGAGAAGGCTGGCTGGATGTGCACTCTTTCAGGGTGGCTAGACACCACCCCTTTAATATCACCATTAGAGACCTTCCACAGCGAAAACACACAGCAGCGAGATGCCATCTCCTGTCTGAAATACATCAAATAGGCCAGACAGAGTGTTGAGAATGTAGGGTCTTTGTTTGTATTTGTAGTTGTTATCGCCATGAAACGGCTCCATCATCTAATTTGGTGTGAATAAACAGAAGAGGAATGTGAAACAGGTTCTCTGACGGCCATATGGGGCTTTGGCCTACATTGCTGCCTGCGTAAGATAAGGCAGTCAGCTGGTTTGGGGGGAATAAAGGTCCACTATGTGAGCCCAAGACACCAAACCACAACCGTCCCCAGACTAACCCAACTCGGTGCTGCAGAGACCGCCGGCAGGTCACGTCCTCTCAAAAGAATTCGAAGAATCTGTATCATTCTCAGTATGAGGTGAATTTGGTGAGCATGTGGTCTGCATGACAGTGAGGTAGTGAGGTCAAGTATGGGTGATGGAGGAAGGCAGCGTTAGAGGGAAAATGTCGACCTGTAAGAAAAGGGCAGTGCCACTGACATACTGGCAGCATGAAACGCTACAGTAGCAAGGCTGCCCTTGGCATCAACACACACACACACACACACACACACACACACACGACTTTGCCCTCCCAGCACACCCTCAGGGTTGGCACATGGAGCGGTGGGGGGAGGGAGGCTGCATGCCCAAGGATGAGACTGAAACGAGAGAGGGATCCGGGGATGGCAAGATGGCTGCGCGGCTCAGCCTGCCTCTCGCACTCCCGTTAAATTAGAGAACGTGCACGAGCCGCTCTGTTAAACTAGACGCACAGCGTGGAATAATTCATCTGCCGAGATCTGAACATCTGCAGCTTCGCCATCAGCAACCGCAGACCGTGCGTTTGAAAAATCCATATCAAAGACATACACATCGCATATTGGGCAAATCCCAAAATGATTCCTGGTGGAATATTTTTTTTTTCACTGGAAATCCTTTCAAGTCTGAGTGCAGATTGTGCACCTTTGAAATGGCGCCCAAAAGGCTTCTTCAGCATAGGCGCAATATGAGCACAGTATAGGATTTCTAGAGGCGCCGTTTTCTATAAATTACAGTAGGCTAAGGAGAATTGATAACCAGGAAGCTAGACGAGGCAAACGAGTTGGTAATCAGCAAAGACAGAGGAAGAGAGAAGGAGGGGTGTTGTGTGCAGAAGTGTTGACCTAATTCTGTGCAAATGGCTGCTCGTGTGATAGACAGAATTGTTGGCGCTTCATACTGTAAGGCATCAGACTGGAGTTGAGCCAGGCTTATGTGTATGTGTGTGTTTAGGTTGCACACACATACGTAATCCATGCATGTGTTCAGATGTGATAGGGTATGTATATATTATTTTGCCATACTGCCTTGAGGGACAGTGTTCGAAAAAGTAGACAAATTCATGCGTTTCGTGTCTCCGTCTTGAGTATTCCGGGTTTAGTTTTGGAAGTTAAGGAAGATAACAAATGTTTGAGAAAAGCAAGAGTAAATGCTGGAAACAAATTGAGCTCAAATGGAGAAGTCAGGATATAACAGGAAACATTACAAATTGGATATTTTGCATAAATGTGGCCGACTATTTCTTACGATTGTCTGTAGGGGAAATCTTTTCTTCATTAGCAAAACAGGAGGGAACCCAATTTTTGATCACAGTGGAGGAGAAATGTGAAAAGAAAATTGAATTTTGGATTTTTTCCACTGAAGCCATCACAGACACCCCTTGAAATAAATACCTGCCTGTCTTTCCTTTTATCTCTCTTTGTCTTTTTTCTGTCCGTTGTTACCTGCGGTCCAAGCTGACAGACTCATACGTGGCGCCAATTACCCCGGTCTCAGGCTGTCAACTGGATGAGAGCAAAGCCAGGGGAAGTCAAAATGACAACAGAGCGCCTCCTTACCCTCCGCTGTGGGGTTAGAGGCTCTCGCAGCAGCAGGGACACACATCTCTGATCCGAGGTGTCAATCAGGGGTCCCACAACACTGCCACAGCGAGGACTCGCCAGCTTTGCTTTTTTCACACTGAACCAAACAATGCCAGTATAATGCTGCCCCACTGTGTGAATTTAGATAACATGCCAGGGTTCCATAAGCAAAAGTGGTGTGTCAGGTGCAGGGCTGTATTTAATGGATAGATTACACTGGACAGACTGTAAACCCCCCACCCCCCCTACATGCACATTTTGATATGTGGTAATGACTCACATCACAATTATTATTATTATTATTATTATTATTATTATTATTATTATTATTATCATGCTCTTAATTTAGCTAGGTATATATTTTAGCTTATATATCGGTTTTCGCTTTCTCCCGATTTAAAAAAACGTAATTTTTATTATTATTACGTGTAACGCAACACTATTGGTGTCAAGTGTGACGTGAAACACACGTGTTGGACAGCACTTACAACATGAAGCCGTCGTTAGCACCACAAATATACAGGCGTTTCATTGCGGTTCTTTGTCTTTGAGTTAGCTGCTAACTGCTACTAGCTGGTTATTAAAGCTCCCGATGGTGGGTCACAAATTCAACACGTCATGGAAATGTCAGATCCCTGTCCCGATATGCTGGCTAACTCTTGTCACACAGATGTCATTTTGGCTCTGTAAGCTACTTCTTCTGTTGCTCCCCCTTTCTTTTGCCACCTTTGATACGGTTTGCCCAGATGTAATGCTAAGACTTCAGCACTCTGCTATCGTTGAACATGCTAACTCACTAACTAAAATAGAAAACATGATGACTGCTTAACATTAGCACGCTAGCATTGTTATTGTGAGCATGTTTGCATGCGAACAACAGCTTTTAGCTCTGTTAGCATTTAGCTGGACCTTTCATGAATAATATGACAAAATAATGGATATTTGTAATATGTATTATATACATTATTGGCCACAGATTGCTTACGGATTGCATTATTCTTAAGTATCCATAAACATGTTTTATTAACATTGTTAAACTCGTCTAGAGCGGTATAATCAAGCATGCTGCTGCAGAAGCATTTTCCATCCTGCCCTGAATAAAACCTGATGAATTGTAATTGTGTTGCACTAAAATTGTCACATTAAATGATGCTGAATATCAGCTCAAAACATCTGCCACTGGCATTTTCAGCAGTGGTCATCATTATCAGCACAACACCACTGTGCTTTTGTTTCTACACATGTGTTAGCCTGCTAAAAAGTCCCTGCATCCTTCATTCAGATGACTACAAAGCGCCAAAGTGAAACCAAACAAATGCTTTCGCTTTCCAAACGAGAGTCTATTTTTGAAATGCATCCACTAGAAGTGAAAGAAAAAGGCTCTGATCCGCTGTCGGCAATCAACAGATGGCTGATTAACATTTCCAAATCTGTAGTCAAACTCTGGAATGAAATGGGGAATGATTGGAATTCAGCGAGAGACTTTATCTGCTCACACACCATTGAACAGCCTCTTTCTCCCTCCTTCTCTTTGCCTTTTCTCCTTTTGATTAGCAAGTACAACATCATTCTGATGCCTCATTGATCGCCCAGGACTTTTACACAGATAGACAGTATTTATGGCTGCATGCCCGTGGAAAAACACACACGAGAGCACCACAATTTACTCCTCCTTTCACACTGCTACCTCCTCATCTGTAACACACACGCTCTCTCTCTCTCTCTCTCTCTCTCTTTCTCTTTCTCTTTCTATCTGCCTTTCTTTCTCACCGTCTTCCATATCACTTTCCAATCAGCTAAATTCCCCTGGCACAGCTGAATAATGTGTCATCATTCTCTATAGCAAGTGCCACCGTACACACACACACACACACACACACACACACACACACACACACACACACACACACACAGGTCCTGGTCCTATAATGTCATTATGGTACCCACTGAGTCAAATTACACTGAATCAATAGGTCTTGTTTATCTGTTGGGGGCCTCCCTGCTCTCAATTGCAGCCCAGGGGAATGTCTGGGGAGGGGAGCGCATGTGTATGTGCACAAACTACGAGCGTGCATGTCAGCGTGAGGTCTCTTTTAAAGTGGCCCAGGTGTTATCAGTGCCCGGCGTGCCTGTACGTGACTCCATGTTAAGGAACTGTTGTGAGTTCACGTGGAGAGTCCCTTTGCCGGGCCCTGCGCGGGGGCGACAGCAACAACATCAGTGAAGATATTGCTGATATTGCCAGATAAGCTAATTGACTCCCTGACCGTCTCAATGAAAAACCCATTGAGATGCGGCCCGGCGTCTGAGAAGCGGCAAACAACAACGAGGGGAATATTAACGACTTGCTGTTTTCACTGCAAGGTAAACAGCTCTGCGGCCCAAATGCCTCTTAGCATTCACTCCGCTACATTATCACACAGCACACAATGCAGCTGTTATTGGATTAAGTGATAAACATTCCTGGAATCGCAGGCGGTGTTTGCAGAACACGGCCAACGCTCGGAAGACGCCAGCGGGAGGGGCGCACAGGTAAAAAGTCAGTTTCATTGTCTCCCATAGAAATTTACCTTTTGAATCATTAGATTTTAACATAAGGGATCAGTTCGGACCCTTAGTAGTATAGTAGTGGAATAATGACGTGCAAGATATTACTTGGCCAGTATGATGAATTATGAGGCTCAGGTAACCTACTATTACCATCAAAGGAACTTCATGCTTGGGGCTTGGCAATATGGCCAAAATAAAAAACAACCAGTATACATACAAGGAAAAGTTCATTCAATCCAGTCGCTAGAATGGGTATTGGCAATGCACCTCATTTTATGTTCAGACACTGTGCTTACGCTCTGGTTAGGTTGAGGCAAGAATCACAGATCTGTTGCTGCAAACACAGTTGCAAATTTCCCCAATGTCTTGTCAAAAGTATCAGGTTTTGTTGCCATAAACATGGCTGGAAAAAATCCCGACATCTTGGCAAAAATATCCAGTGGTTCCCATCTGACATATGTAGAAACACCGCCTCGAGCAGTGGTCTCTCATGTAAAGGCGTGGAGGTGATGGTGGTGGCTGCCGAACTGTTCTAAGACCTGGAACACTGCCAAGATCGTGTGAGCCGGAAAGGGATTTAAAACACAGATTATGCAAAGTTGAACAATAATCTTCAACCCTGCTGCTCTAAATTCTTATAAATCTGCATGATGGGTGAAATATTTACAACACAGGAGCTTAAAAACCTCTAATTTTCAACGAAACCTATCGACACTTTGAAACCACTGTTAATAAGAGCACGGACAAAATATACAGTATGACTAGTCTACCTAGTCTATGGTCAACACCTTGAATACCTAAACATCTGGATGACTCACAATACGTCATACACCAAGGTTCCCAAAACAATAAGACCATTGTAGCGCACCATCGACAGGTCTTTGTCGTACAGTTTTTCAGCCTGCTTAACAGTTAATACATCACCAAATTGTTTGCGGGTGGGGCTTTTATTATGCTAGTCCCGGCTAACATCACTTTGTCTAGGGGGCTAGGAGTATTGCTGCATCACCTAAGTCTTATTGCCTTGTTTATCCACATCAGCTCCTTATGGTTGTTGTGACTGTTGAGCTGTCACTTCCTGTGCCAACAGAAAGAATGTGTGTCCACATTCTGATACCAAAACCGTAACACATGTTAAGCCAACTCAACCGACCCCATGGCGCCTGTTTTTGGCTAATAAGGCCGTCCATTCCTGAAGACTGACATACGATCAGCTTTGTTACAGTGTTGTTGCTGGGCTATTAATACGTTGTCAAACCAATACCAGTTGAATATGCAATCAGAGTCAATTTTGTTTATTTCAACCTGTCCTGTCCGTCACATTCCCGACAGATTCTGTCATACCAGTCCATTTATTTGGCGTTTTAACAAAGGTATTGCAGAGGCATTCCGGGTGGGCTGCATTGATTGACAGCCGATGCGTTAAACCCCTCCCATCAGGGGTCGCTCAACCCTTGTGCGGACACTTTCACAGACAACTAATTAGCACAGTGAATACAGACCAGACAGCCAATTAGAGCCCCACTGTTAAGCCCCCCTGTATGTAAATCAGCGAAGGAATTTGCCGAAAAAGCACTCAAGTGCTGCTGGAGATGGCTAAAGTATCGGCAGAAGAACTGAAAAATGAATGCAGATGTAATTAGGAGGCAGCAGAGAGCGGAACAAGACGAGGAATATATGTGTGTTTAAAAAGAGAGGAATCCAAATTACGAGAGTGGGAAGAAAGGCAGAGTGGTGACGGGAGGGGAGGGAGATTAAGAAAGAAGAAGCAAGGCGAAGGACAAGAGGGTGAGGGGGTGGAAACAGAGCAGAAGAAGAAGAGGAGAGAGAGGGAGAGAGAGACTGGGATGAGACCAAATGCAGGCCCACATGAATGTTTCAGAGCCGTAGTGAAACAGGCCTCCAGTCACCCTACATACTAACACTGCTCGCTGTGTATTTATAGGGCACACGGGCTGGGTTTGAGTGTGGGACTGTATGCAGGTGCAGACTCAAAGCATTCTTTTTGATCATATAGAAGGGATTGTGTGTGTGTGTGTGTGTGTGTGTAGGTGTGTAGGTGTGTGTGTGTGTGTGTGTGTGTGTAGGTCTGTGTGTGTGTGTGTGTGTGTGTGTTTACATGGGAGGATGAATTTAGCTGCTGAGACTTGATGAAAATCCTGCCATGTGGTGAATTTTGTATGTGGGATCACGCTCTCCACACTCGATCACTTGAAAGACATGTCAGGGCACAGCGCGGCACATGCGCGACTCTAAGACCTCTGTGATGTTCTCACACACACACACACACACATACACACACACACACCTCTGTGTTCTTCCCTCCCTTGGGTTTCAGCATGCTTCATTTATTGTGGCGCCCTGCACCTGTATTTGTTTTTTAAACAGGTAGCGCATTGTTTTACGGCTGTGTGAAGCTGTTTCCAACCGCGGTTGGCAAGTGACGCCTGCCATGTCATTAGATCATTGCTTTTAACCCCTCATCTTATATACTCACGTTCAGTAATCTCAGCTTGTCACCCTCAGCTGCTCGACTGGAGCCTTGGCTTAGCGGAGACTGAGTATATCTGTGGTAATGGGATTGAGCTCATGATGGTAAATCCAGTCACATCAATGGTATTTCCTCCTTTTAATTTTCTATCAACACGTCTCTCTCTGTTTGATTAGACTGTCACTGGCAAAAATACCATTTGGTTTGTAAAAGTTCTCTCCCAGTGGATAACATCTGCCAGTGAAGGCTAGACTCCCAAATGTGTTTCAGCTTTGTAAGTCTAATTTAAAAAGTCAATGCCAATTACCTCGGTAAAAATTAATTTTGTTTAGAGAAATAGGATTTCTTCCATAGCTGGGTGAGAAGACTGATACCAATCTTAAATCTTTCCATTCAGTGCACAGCTAGCATGGCTTAGTCCAAAGATAACCACAATCCACCTCCCAGATCCTCTAAAGCTCATTGATTAACACATTACATTGTATTTATTCTAGATTTTTTTCTTTAAACTAATTGTGAAGAGATTGTAGAGAATGTAGAGAAGGTCTGGTCCATAGGATTTAGGGGGATTCAGTGGTAGACTGTAATATAATACTTGTTGGATTACAATTATTTATCATTCAACAATGCAGAGGTTACAAAACGAAATTGAGTTTGAGTCAAAAAGACAAAAAAACAAACAATTTTCTTTTTGACTCGGTGTCTGGGAGTGCCATCATGGGTGTATAGTGTTGAACACTAACATAGGGGAGGTGTGACTGCCAATCAGAACTCCTTTGAGTTTGCTTGTGAGGAAGTCCGACATCCAGTTGGAGAGTTAGATATTGAAGCCCAGATTGATAAGTTTTCGATCAGCTTCATGGGTTGTATTAAAAGCTGGGCTGAAGTCAACAAACAGCATCCTAATGTAGCTGTTGTTATTTTCCAGGTGTGTGACGACTGAGTGGAGGGCAGTGACTATGGTAAATGGGATGGGAATGGGAAAGGAAGCATAACATTTGTTTCAATGCATTTCTAGAGTCACTGGTCACCAGCTAAGCTAACCGTTTCTAAGCTCCAGTTTCATATTGAATGGACAGATATGCGACTGAGGCAATCTTCCCATCTAAATGTTGGGTGGAAAAAAATGCGATTGGTGTATTTCGCCCATGTGTAATGTGAAGCGGATCATTAAATAGGTTGTTGGTTTGCAGCCGGATCTAGGACACTGATCCCATTCCTCCATTCCTCGTAGCGTTTCTTCAAAATTTTGAGGCTTTCAAGAGACATATTGTTGAGGATTCCCTTTCTCCGTCTAATCCTCTGTTTACATCTGGTCTCTCTCTCCCCTGCTTCGTATCTCCCCCTCCATCCCTCTTCCATCCTGTGTATTGACTCCCTGTATAGTCTGTCTGTTTACCAGGAAAGTAAACAGTGGAATGAATGTTTTCGGGTCACTGTCAGGGTCACTTTCTCTGCCTCTTTCCTCTCCTCCCACCATTCCATCCTTCGCTCCCTCCGGCCCCGTCGCCCCCATCCTTCCCCTGCCCCCTGATTATGTGCTGGTAATGAGAGGTCTAGACATGCTTGATCAGGATTAAGGCCCGGCAAGGCAGGCAGGGAGAGCGAGGTCAAGCAGGAGAGGCGGCTTTAGCTTGGACGCACACACCCCTGTGGGCCTGGGATGGGCACCAAAAGGCCCAGCCAGAGGTTTTTCAGGAACGTTTAAGGGTCATGGAGAGGGAGAGGCATCAGGAGATAGAGAGGATAAGCAAATGTGGCTGTCAATGGAAGTCCTACTTTCTGCAGGCTCGCTGTTTACTGATGCTTCACTGATGCACAAATATTAGGAAAACACAGACTTGTAGTGCTGTACTGGGAGAAATTGACTTTTTATTGCACTTCCACCAACAGACATGGATGCAATACTTGTGTTAAGACCCTCACCAACTACTGAATCTCATTGCCTCTTTTCATTTTCTATTCATTTACTTCTTTCTTTATGCAGAATCATTCTTTTTTCAATTGTTTTAATTGTTGTAAGACTCCTCTGTGTGTTGTGAATTTGTATCATCTGACATATGCTCTTTATAACAAGTGGGTCATTTTTTGATATCGAACTTTTAATCACCTCTCTCTGTTGGAAATTCAACAATAAAAATTCCCATAAGTGAAATTAATGCAAATCTGTTTTAACTTGGCAAGATTGCATAACTGCTTGATCACCACTAACTCCGAAACGTGATGGGATTTCCTTCCAGCCCAGTTGGCGGAATAAAATGTTCTTCTTTCGGTCAGTTCATTTAAATCAGTACGTGTCATATGTATCGTCAACATTTCTACAATACGCGTCTTTTCACATTCACATACATTCATATACTCTTCACAAGTATATGAGATGACTTTCATGTCAGGAGGTGGTGGGGGACAGCTGCATGGCAGCAAAGCCAGAGACCAGTATTGAAGACGGCCTTTTTCAACTGTCGTAAGCATGTAACCCCTGGCTATTGGACATTATACAGCTGTGTTTGTGACAGCAGAACCAGGTAAGCCAAAATATCATGTTTCCCTAACCCCAAGCACGTGATCTTGCGCATAAACCTTACCTGTCACAACTTACCCTAACCCTAACTAAATAAATGTAAAGTTACAACATAAAAAACATATTTCACCCTATCTTTTTAAGGAAAAGACTTCTGCACACTGTCCGCTTCAGGTGCCATTATGTGTGCATTATGGTGTTTTTTTAGCCACTATGTTGACAGAGAGGCGAGTGACATGCAGCAAGGGCGTTTTAGTATACCAGAAATCTTTGAGTTCTGTGAAATTGTAATGTCATTTTCTTTACGTTATTGCTTTGTAAGACAGTTTAGGCAGTTTTCATAACCGTTCATTATCTAATGCCATGATAATTCTGTAAGTGCTTCCCTCGCACACAACGCATCCGGGTTTAACTTCCCTACCTGTTTTGTTTTCGAATGATTGATGGAACCCACTCAAATGGAGCCTACGTGGGGATGTTGCGCTTATGTAGAGACTTGTTTTTGTTCTTTAATATTTGGGCTTTCTGCAGGAGAAGAGGCATGTGATGGTGAGTGGCAACAGGGTGCGAGTTCTTTTTCTACAGTAAAAGATGCCGAAATGTCAAGATGAATTTAAAGGTCCAGTTTGTAGGAAAGTCGATTTTTGAGTCTCATTCACAAGAGTCTCATTGGGTTGGTAATTTGGGTCGTCCACCAACCCAAAGTGTCAGCATTTGACAAGTGTTTCTTTCTTAGAAATAAAGTCTACACAATCTCATTTTCAATATGCAGCCAGGTGTTTATGTGCAAATTCAGTATTCACAGTGGTTTTAAGTGTCCCTTCACAGCACTAAGGTTGTAGAATTGACTCAAGGATTTGCTTCAAGGGCCTTAGAGTGATACTTGCAAGCTCTCCCAGTGTCTGCAGATTTCTTCAACAGTCTAAAGAAAATGTGCAGGTTTGGTTCATTTGCAACATTAAACTGCCTGTAGCTGCAGACGGTTGTCTATTTATATGTCAGCCCTGTGTCCTGTCCAGGCTGTACCTGCTGTGTATGGACAGATGAAAAAGTGCGTAAAAATAGGTACATGGATATGTACCTAACAAGCAGGACAAGCTTACCCTCCAGCAGGTGATCACGTTGAGGCAAACCTTAAAATAACACCAATTAGATTTCAAATAAATTATTAATCCCCGCTTTTTTTTTTTTTTTTCTCAAAAGAGAATGAAATAAATTAAGCTTCAGTGACTTTTAGGACACCTTCATCTGCTTTTCATTTGCATTGTATTTGAACCACGGCCTTGACATTTTAACCATTCCATCTGTGTTTATTGACTCTCCCCTTCTCAGGTGCATGCTAATGCACATGAGTGTGTCTGAGGTGCAGGACAGCAGCTGTTGACATAGGTGGCTGTCAGTCCACTGGGAGTTCTCCCCTTCAGAGGAGATGACACACCGCCAGCATCCAGTTCCCATCCCTCAGAGCTCCCAGATGGATCTGATTAATGGTCAGTCCGAAACATCCAGGAGAGGACAGGGATCCTGACACTGGGGGAGTCTGAGCCGTGACAGGATCCCTCAGTGAAAATATATGGACTGACTGAGAAAATAGCTTCCAGCAAAAGGATAATTCTGAATTTGACCCTCATCACCAGAGAGGGATCAACCCCCCCTTCTACTGGATGATGCCATGTATAGTGAAGGTGACCTTGAGCAAGCACTTCGGTTCCAACCCATTTTTGGAAAAGTTAACAAACTGCCTTAGAGTGGGATCACTGAGGCACGGCGGACACAGAGCAAAAAGTGAAGGTCAGCTGAAGGGATTTCTTATTGATTTTATTTGACTTTTTATGGCTTTATTGATAGGACAGTTTCAGAGATGACAGGATACAGGATGGGGGGGGGGGGGGGGGGTGACACACAGCAAAAGGCCCCAGGCTGGGACTTCAACCCGGGGTGAGGACAAAGCCTCTGTACATGGGACACCCGCTCTACCCACTGAGCTAATGGGCACCCCGACTGAATGGATTTCTGATATTTTACTTTTACTAAGACACATAAAATACACACAAAACCACACGTTTGTGAAATACATTTGCATCACTGCCCTCACTGACAGAACTCAATATCCCAAATAGGAAAGAGGAGTTCGAAAGTAGTTATTTTAGTTGTGATCTGGGCTTTGGGTTTAGATAAGGTGAAGATAGTTTTGAACAGATACTGCTGTGGAGGAGTAAGTCTGTCTAAAGTCTGTTTAAAGGCACATACCCTACATTTTTAGTTTATGGCTGTTAAATGCACAGAGAGAAAGTTTGTCAGACTGCCATTGATATTTTACATAACAGTTGACATGTGAGTAGAGTTTCAATGTTGAACTTGAAGGTCCAGATGACAGCGGGGCAGATAGATGATTTTGGATAGCAAATGGATTAAGTTGTTAGGCTTGTAATAGTTCGTAGAGAAGAAATTACACAAAAGCGATCATTTAACCACGAGAATTTTCCCCAGGAAATCTATGAACCTTTGAAGGGACTCTGGGTTTTTTCACTGCAAGGACCAGAGTCTAAATCAATTTCTGGGTGGAAGAGATTTTGCCCCCAAAAGTCCCTGCTCAAGGGTTAGTTCTGTCTAAAAAGTACTGGGACATTTGGAGGGGGGATTTCAGTGCCTAACATGTCTGATTGGTCGTAGTACTCACAGGATTTTATTTTAGCACTTGCTTGTGATAATCTGACGCCTCGAACCAATTTGGAGTTCATTGTTGGTCCATCAGTTACATCTTTCTTCTGTAATTACATGTTGATGTGTGGAGGCACAAACAACAAAACATCTCATGAGAAAGTCATGAAAAAAATGGGTAAAAACTATTGAAAGTAGTAGATTCAGCAGTGCATAATCTTTGCAGGTTATTGGCACTAGAAGTTCCTGATCCTTTGGGGTTGAAATGCTGCTAAAGTCTTGGCCGTATGTTGCCATCCAACAAGTTGCTTCTGAGGACTGAAAATGTCCTTAACTAAACTATATCATGACAACATGGCAACATGTTCGAGTGCGGCTCGAGCCACATGTTTCTGTCTGAACCCAACCAAGCATGAGAGAATAGTGATTGAGCCGGACCCAAACTCAACAGGTGTTCTGTTTTTTTATGTTTAACAACCAACTGGTGCCCGATGTGGCGTAAACTGAAGCACTGAGTTATTGTTTTCCTGCCATGCTGTCTGTACATTTAGCCTCTTTAACCTGATTTACAGATATGTAGATGACCGTTAAAAGACATTGTTCAGCACATGTAGATATGCAACTGAAAAAATATCCTAGTATTTTAACCTGGACATCATTTCTGAATCTCTTTCCCAACCTGACCCCGGTTTGGCGGGGCGGTTATCCGTATTCTAGTGTGCATGTTGTGCTGGTTTCAACCCTTCCTTGTATTCTTTTTAACTGCGGAAAATTAAATCCTCACATTATATAAGTGACTTGGTCCAAATTCGGATTTACAAAACCTGTGGGACGTTTGTTTCTAGGCCTTGGTTATGTGGGTGGGTGGGTAATGTGCGTCAAAAATCCCTGAAACAAAAATAAAACAAAATCAACTTTTCAAAACATTTCAGATTTGTTTGTTTTTTTGTCGTATATTACCTTCAGCATTAATGTAACTCCAGCTGTTACACCGTGACAGAAAGCTTGTATCAGACTTCCAGATAATGAGCGTAATTAGCGAGTAGTTTTTGCAGCCGAATATCTTGGCTGATGTGTAAATGGATGTGTTGGCTCACACACACGCACCCCTGTGACAGATTCAAATTGTAGAAAAACCCATATTCACGCTTCATTCCCATTCACAGCTCTTTTCACACACACACACACACATAGGCGCAGAGTAGGCACACACACTGGGACTCTGGGACACTGAGGGAATGATAACAAAGACATGTTAATGTGTGCTAATGATGTCGTTATCTCCTGACGAGTGCAAATGGAGCGAGAGATTAACACTGACGCAACGGGGAGTGAGGTGTGGGTTCACTGACACGTGTGTGTGCGTCTTGGAGGAGGTCGATGTGTCTACTGTATGGATGGTTGTTGAGACAGTTGTGCGTGCATGTGTGTGTCACTCCCGGCTTTCACCAAACCCCGCTTCCCCTCGAACTTTGACCTCCTCCGCCTGCCCAGCATCCCACAGGAAGACGCGCTGACCCTGGAGGAGAAGGTGAGTGCGTGTGTGTTTGCCTGTCCCGATTCCCAAATGAGCCGAACCCGTTTTTTATTTTTTCTTTCGTCAGTGTTTTCCTCTGGAAAGCACTGTGCTCCATCTGAATTTTCAGCTGAGTAAAAACACGTGCGCACAACAAGTTGTCCTGCTCATGTCACAAGCTCACTTACATCCATTTGACTCCACGCCGTGTCATTTAATTGCCACTACAGCCGTGCACGCTGAAGAGCCCGCTCGCTTTTATCATTTGGCCGTGCAGCCACATGCTTTCACAGGCTTGCATCATGAACACCCACACATGCAGGCCTACACTCACTCCTCTTCAAATGAAATTTCTCCCTCGCCGATGCTGAGTGTCTTAAAGGAACACAACAGGATTTAGGAAATTGCGTCATGAGTCAATTTACCTTTGAAAGGGCTGAGGCAGAGTCCAACATGAGTTCCTTGTAGAGTATACCTGGGGCCACCAATGCCCCAAGTGCCTAATACTATATTTGAACCAGAGTTAGTCCAATGGGGAGCTTGTCTTGTTACATCTTCTCTCGTGCATCAGGTCTAACTACGTGAGCCACAAGGGTAAATATGATGACATTTTGTCAATTAAGTCACAAAAGGGGACGGTAAAAGTCAGAGGATCATGTACCTCATCTGACTACATTCACAAGAACATTACATTTGTTTTAAAACTAGAATAACTGCCTCGTGGGTATAAAATGTCATCACTTTCCCCTGTCTTATACTTCTAGACATTTGTGTATAATATTTTTGCTATTATCATCATCATCACTATCATTAAATTGTTGAAGAATGGACAAAACATGTATTTTGAGAGGTCACAGTAACTTTGACCTTTACCTCCAAAATCTAATCAGTTTATCCTTAAGTTCAAGTGGCCATTGGTGCCAATTTGAAGAAATTCCTTCAATATTTTTCTGAGATTTCGCCTTCAAGAGACTGGGATGCCATGAGGTCACAGTGATCTTGACCTCTCACCACCAAAATTGAATCAGTTCATCCTTGAGTCGAAGTGAATGTTTGCGCCAAATTTGAAGAAATTCAGTTAAGTAATTTCTGAAATATCACAGACCACCTGAAAGCAACAGCTATCGCTGGCTTGGAGGCACAAGGAGTCTTTATCAACGACATACTGAATTAGAAACATGAGCCGATGATGGAAATAGCAGTGGAGTGAGACATCTTTTTTCTTTCTCATCTCTGTTAAGACTTGCAAATGCACATGGATTGGGCAGCCAGCATGGATCAGGTACTGATATCGAGGCTGATGACAATGTTACAGTGGTAATGCTTTTATATTTTTTAACTTCAGTCTCTCTTTCAAATTCAAAGCAGACTGCATGATGTTCGTTTGGGTGTGAAAGAGTTTTGCTAAAGTGTTATTTTCAACAATGATAATATCTCTGTGTCCCAGTAGAACACTTTAATGCTTCAGTGCCACCTCCCGAGTAGCCAGCTGCATTAGGCACTACACTGTGTTATAACAGGTGTTATAAATAACATTCACTGCAACTGCACTCATTTTAGGTGAGCCGGTTCCAGGGTCCCTGTTTTGTGTATACTGGCTCACTGGCACACAGCTCACTGGGACCATTAATGGAACCAAGCCATTGTTAATGAAATGCTCTGCTATGACAGGCCTGCTGTGAAAAAGGCCTATTGTGGCTGAATGTTGTCAGACATGACTGTGCTCTGGCACCGGAGGAACTGCCACACTGAGCTAGCTCGGGGTTAATTTTGTACAAATTGATGGTTTTGTAAATGTTTTGTTGAAAGTTACAATTATTTTGTTTTACAAGTGATCAAATGGCTATTTTTCAGAGTGAAGCAAGCCCTAACTTTCACTTTTCATCAACATGCAGCCCTTTTCTAGATTCATTTTGACCCACAAAACAAGTCAGTGCGTATTGGGAGTGAACTGATTCTGTTATCATTTATCATGAGTATGGCAACCAGATGTGCCAGACTGAGCACACCACTGGGTCAGGCTATTTTGGCTACAGAAATGCACCTCTGGTTAGTTCAAGTGCTGCTCCAGTAAACCTGGTAAAGCTTCCATTTAGACCTGGCCAACAAATCCCATTTTGTTACCATTTGGGTGTTGATTTCATAGGTGTGGTCATCATGGTGACCAGTAATGAAAAAACACAGTACTCACCAGAGTAGGCTTTAAGAGGCTTGGGTATGTGGCAAGAATAAAAAAAAATGTCTGATGGGGCAACCCACATATAGTCACATGATTATACTTATTTTAAATACACCCCAAGGTTAAGCGATCCGCTCCTCTTCTGATCTGAGCCACAAGCAGGCTATAGCATGACCAGGTGTCAGCCAAGAGTGAACCGCATTAACCAAACTGGCCCAAATCTGGGCCACAGTTTGTTCTGGTGGGCTGGATCTGCCCAAACTTGGGCCAGTTAATAAATCAGGTGGTTTATTCGGTTCACGCTTCCCTGACATATGGCCATGATAGTGTCAAACAGGAGTGGACTGCCCAAGTGTTATATGTGGGCCAAATGAGGGTGTCTGGTGTGATATTAGCTATCTGGGAAGAAATAAAACAACAGCAGATGATTACTGCAATTACCTTAACTGTCCCTTGTAAACATCCAGAACAGTTTACACACAAACTGACCTACTGCGCATGCTAGGAATGCATGATTATATCAGCATGTCATTTGTATCAGCCAACATATCCTTACACCTAAAAGATTGCAAAGGTTGATTGCAAGTGACTCCCCAAAATGTCATATGTCACCTTTCTCAAAAAAACATGATTGTTGCAGAGTACCAGCAACAGACACCTTCATAGTTCACTATCAGTATGGGCAGGTTCAGGCAAGAAGGTTTAGGAAAACATTATGGTTGGGGTTAAAATGTTATCTATGTAACTTTAGTTATTTTATGTACCTAATGTTAATTTTCTATGTTTCATAAGTTAGTGAAACTCAGCGTTAGGGGTTGGGGTTACAACTCACAGTGACTTTTGGTTTCATACTGAGCATGAAAAGCAGTCTCCTGGGTAAATATCCTGCTCATACCCAACCATCCATCCCCGACTTCCTCATACGTGGGCTTTGTCACTATTCTTCACCTGACTTCCTCCTTTGCTGCAGTAGTAACTACTACGGCCACAGGAGGTCGCTGCCTAACAGGAAATATATATATGGGTCGTACTAAGCTGCTTTCACGGTCGATCTTTATGGTTGCTTTTTTCTAATCAGGACAGCTGAGAAAGACTGTACAATGAAGAGACTTACTGTTCTCTGCAAACAATATGTGCATACATTGGTATCGGCATCTGCAATCGGCCCAAAATGAGAAGAAAAATATCTGATATTGGCAAAAATCCAGTATCACACTTGCTGTAGTTATGCGCACTCACCATTTCCAGTAAAGTTAAGGGTTATTATTGACATTTCAGATGTGCTTAAGTCACTTCTGGCCATTCAAAAGTACAATCACTGTTGGCTTCTGTGCAACCTGTCTGATTGAGCTTTTTTCTCACCTTTCTCCCCAGATATTTAAATGACCTTGCTGGATAGAATATCATCAGAAACCGATCAAAATTCTGGCCCAAACTTTTAAAATAACCCCAATTGTAGAAAATATTGTATGTGTGACATTGCAAGTAGACCCAAATAATGGACTTTGGCAGGAGCTCGCTCATCTTTCCACAGGAGGTGACTGCTGTTGGCTGCTTGTTCATTCAGGAACAGCTGAATCACGGTACAATGGATGAACACATCGTCGCTCACCTGAAAACTGTTCCAAAAATACACCCTCAGTACATCAGCTGTTTTGACTTGTTATCATTTAACAGCTCAGTTGACCAGCAAGACACCCCACCATCAAAAGAAAAAAAGCGGTTGTAGTTCATCACTGACGAGGCAGCAGAATATAAATTATGGTCGCTCATTTTCCCCCCACTACTCTCCAGGGGCTGTCAGGGCCGTCACTCCACCCTGATGTCTATATTTTCCTCCATGTTCTTCTCCCACCCTCTTTGCTTCGTTCTGCCTGATGAATTTCCAGTCTGTCAGAGCCTCTATCTCCACTCTCCTTCTCTTTTTCCTGCCTCGCTCCTGCTCTTTCTCTATCATTTATGGCCTATTTCTGTGCTGCTACCCAGGCTTTGGCAAAGGGTTGGTTGGTTGGTTGGTTGGTCGGGAGTGGGGGGATGGGCGGTGGTTGGTTTGCACGTTTTCAAGCAAACTGAAATATTCATGTATGTGTGCCTGTGTCGCTGTGTGCGAGCGCCTTCACGTGTACCCCTCCTCAGTCTTTGTATACGTATGTGGGTCTCTTCATGTCAGTAGTATGAAGTGGACAGCTGCTTGTAAAGAGCCCTGGATTTTGATACGTGTGCATTAGCGCGCGGGTGAGCGTGCGCTTGCATTTTATTCTTTTTATTTTTTTTGCCAGGTGATGCGTGAAGCCCTGTCGTTTGATTTAGCTCCCAAAATAAGACTCTGCACATCAATTACCCATGAACCGCTCTGCAGGCGCTCACACGAGCGACCAAGGAGGAGGAATTAGCAGAACATGCTTCTCCTATTCGGCGTAATCATATTCAGTGCACTCAGGTTAAAAATATCCACTTTTTTGGCCTCATGTTCGGTCTTATAAGCGGAATTTAAAAGCAGCAATTGAATTATTTTCTTGAGGCATGCGCCTGTGTGCGCAAACAAGACAAGATTCAATCCTTTTTGGGACTCTTCTCCTCAAGAAAAATGCAGTTTTCCGAGTCTAGTCTGGATAAGATGTCCTCTAAGATGATTATTTTTGCATTCAATCAGTGCTTTTTATATCCGAACACAATCACATTCACTCAATCATTCCAGTCTATTGTTGTCTGTAGAAAACCGAGCATTTACAGTCATCGGCGCACTTGTCTTTTATTGTCTCTCCGTGACCCACATGGCTTTCCAGAGAGCTGTCAACCGTGAGTTCACTCTCTTCTCGTCTATCTTTCATTGTCAAAGGTTCAAACACCAGCTGATCCCCCTTTTCTTCATCTGTCTCTGTCCTTTTTTCCTGCGCCCCAGCCTCTCTTTCTCTCAAACTCACACCAGCGTGCACACACACAAAAAAAAAACACAAATTGACACGCACGCCCCCCAATTTCCCAGCCGTCTCTCTACTCTCTGTTTCCCTCGACCTCCCACCACTCTACTCTCTGCCCTTCCAACCCCCTCTCTCATCCCCTTCCCTATGCCTCTCCCTCCCTCCCTCCCTCCCTCACCCCCGTGGCTGAGTCGACCGGAGGCAGCAGCCGGTACATGTATAGCCGGTTGCTATGTGGGCGCCATGACAACCGTCATGAATTCGACATGGCGCTCACGTATCCAGGCGGATGTGAGCCTGTGTGGATGCAGCGCTTCGAATGGCGCTCACGTATCTAGGGAATGAAACTCTCAGGGGGGTTTGGTATAGATTTAGACTTTGCTTTCTCTTTATAGTCACCATGTGTAAATGTATGTGTGTGTGTGTCTGTGTGTGTGTGTGTGTGTGTGTGTATTCATGTATCATAAGATTAGAGTAAAAGTGTTATATGCTTTCAGTCTGTTACAATCCCAGACAGGGGAAGACCCTCATTGTTACAAATGGGTGTGAATGATGAATGTAACTGTCCACCAGGCAGAATGTATTGATCACAGATTTATGAACACATGATTGGATTTTACATCCCCATCTACATGACGCATTAGCACAGTAGTTTCCAAAATTCAACCCTTACAAAGAAAACCATTCAATAGGATATGAACCATAAACATATCGCAGTGTTTTATGGTGTCAATTTGCGCAGATTCCTGTGGGAACAACAACAGGATGTTAATTTGCTGGTTTAAATTGTGCTGAAGGCTTTTCGTTATTTAAGAAAATTGCAGCTTAGAACATCTGATACTGAATTATCAGGACATCTGGGTTGGGTGGACCGTGTTGGTTTTCTAACTTTAAAGTCACGACGAGTCCACTCTCCACAGCGACTGGGCAGGTGTGCTCAGAGGTGAAAATTGCCCCAGTTGCGAGGAACATCTCTGTATCATTATCTACACCTGCCAAGATTTTTTGTTCTTTATACTCCTCCACTCCCTCTTGTTACAGCTGGACTGCAGAGAGATGTCATGTTCCAGTGGTCCAGTTGGCAGGATGAAATGTACACGTACAATTTCTACATTTCCACAATATGTGTCATATGACGTTTACATTACCTGTTTATGACCTGACTTTCGACCAAGGGGATTGTGGTGCAGTTATGGGCGAGAGAGGGTTGCCAAGCTAAAACCACAGTTGAATAATTTGTAAGGTAAGTGTGACACCACTGTATATGTTTAAGGTGACCACGGGACAATTTCCTGAGAATTTGTATTTTGGGCGAGGAGTCGGGTAATATCCAGCCATGTTTGTGGCAAACAAAACAGTTTTTTGATCTTTTCCTCAACCTAACTCAGTGGTTTTGTGTGCCTAAACCTAACCAGACCATAAGCAAAGTGCTGTCATGACTTTAAAATTTAGAATTGAACCTAAAGAAACATAGTTGCAACATTAAGATGAGTAAAGTTCCAACAAATCCGTAGTTCCCAGAAGCATACTTTGCCTGTTTTTATGCTGGCAGTGGTTCGGTTGGATCTGGTTGTTTGCCGTTCTCCAGTCTTCTCTAATCTTAATGCAGCTGCTTCACAGTAAAAGGTCTCATAAAATAAAATGGAGCATGGAGGCACTGCTGGAAGGCTTAAACTGCATGAAGTATTGACTTTTGGAACTAAGATTATCCACAGACAGCTCATTCTGCTGTTTATTAAAGTGGGCCTTTGTTCAGGTAGCACTCTATGCTTACATGACAAATTTAAGATTTAAGACTTAAAAATGGCTTCAGACAAAATGTTGGCAAAAACAACCCGATAGACATCAAACATTAAAGAGAAACGCCACTAGTTTTACACTGACTTGGAAAAAATGTTGTATACAGCCGTCTGTGTCTCCAGAGGGAGTTGCGTGTAATCAGATTTATGAACTGCTTCAGGTGATGTCACTTGAGTCAGTGTTGGCTGAGGCTGAAGACCAAAAGTTTGATGATGACGAAAAAAATCTGTTCGTGTGGAACGAATTATGTCCGCTCCTCCTCTTTGTTCTAGGCTAGCTCTTAGAGGCTCAGCTTCACTTTCAAACTGTAACGTTTTCAAAATTGGTAAATTCAAAATGTATAGTTAATGAACAGTTCAACAAACAATGAAATGCTTTATTGACCATTTTATGGGCAGTTATAACAGTTTATAAAGCATTTCATTGATTGTTAGCTGTCAAATAACTATAAAATTAAGTTGAATTGAAGAGACATTAATCATTTATTAATGATAGTTATTATAAAATGTAACCCACAACTGTAATGTGGCACCAACGATTCTAGCGCTTTGGATATGGGGATTATTTTTTACATTTCCCAAAAAGAACATTTACCAACAGATGTTTGTGAATTGAGCATGTGCATAAAAAAAAATCTAAGAATAAAAGCAACTCCTTGGTTTCATCTTGTTTATGATCTTGTGCTTACCTTTGAGTGATGGCCTCTTGTTTAGTCATTCAGAAGCGCTGAAAACTTCCTACTGATGTGGCACCTTGATGTCTAGTATGACTCAGCCTGATTGAAGCATACTGAATTGTACTCTATCATTAAATCATCCAGTCATGTTAAAGGCATTTTAAAAGATTCCCATCAGAAACACCTCAACGACTATGGAGGCGGATGTTATGATTTTTGCACAAACCCTTGAAAGCCGAGGCCTGAAACACAACAGATTAAACCAAATCTGTCCGAAGTATAGTCGAGAAAATCAGGCCAAAGTGTCCCAGAGTGAAGGAGATCAAACCAAACCAGACCAGTACAGACCAGCACATTCAACCTCAGACCAGTTGGCCCCCATGCATAGACAGTGACCATATTCAGAGCTCAGACTGTGCAGCCACTGTGCTGCTTTACTGTAATCTGTCTTTATGCCAGGCCTGCCAACCAGGGCACTTTGTGCGCCACCCCATCCACATGCCCCTCTTACCAGCACGGCCAGCAAATAGGTCTGGCAAGGATTAACACACTAAAACTCGCACACATGCACACACACCAAATAATGTTTGCACCAACACACCGGGAATTCATACACACCCGTTTCACCGGCTCACTCATATGATCATACACAAACACCCGCCCACACAAATTCACACACTGATTTGCAACATCGGGTGCCTGAGGAATTAAGAGGATACAGTTTGAAGGTTGGAGGCCTCGTGCTCTAAATATAAACATCTCTCGCCCCAGCATTGTTACGTAAGTCATCAAGAAACGCAGCGATAATAAGCGCAGAATAACACATAAAAACAGGCATTAAAATGACATATTGATTTTATCTCTCGCATCTACGCTTGGTGAGGCCAATTTCACGAGCCGTAAGCCAGGGTGCTTCAACACATGTTTGCAGCATGTGATTTCCACAGCACACACTTATCAGGAGTTTTAAATGCAACTTCCATGTGTGGACGTTAAATGCCCTCCACACATAGAGAACATCTGTTTTTGGATGCCTCATAAACATCTGGATGTGTGTGGGCGGAGACAAAAAGACAGCGAATATTTCGGTTTTGAACACGTTCGCATGAGCTTAGAAAAACTGTTTGCTTTAACATACCAGCACTTCTGACCAGCATACGTAGACACACACACCACACACACACTCCTGTGACAGGAGTATCTGATCGCATCTTCATACTTCAAACAAGCCTATGAGCTGGCAAGGACGCCACCACCCCTCGCACCTTGCAGACTTCCTTCACGCACATACACACACTTGACAGTGAAATGCCTTTGGGTTTGCTTCGTCATTATCAAGTGACAAATGACCTTGTGAGCTGCTGCTACATTAAAGTGGAATGTGTTTTCCAAAGCTTGGGGGAATAGACCCTGCGAGTGTCAGTCAAGGATGAGGAAGTTTGTAGAAAAAAAGACATGCACACTCACACACACACACACACACACTCAGTGTCCTTATACCTGGAATTTGAGTTCATATTTTTAGAGTGCAGTAGGTGAGTTCGAAAGCATTTTTGATTTCTTGTCTTTTAACATTTGCACACTTTTTCTTGTTGAATTTGTCATTGAGTTTCCATTTGAATTTTTGATTGTCAGCTGGAATCTAAAGGTCCATTTTTCTACCTTATATGTGCGAGGGTGTACTTTTCATGTCTATTTTGAACAGGAGCAGTTATTCAGCCAAAAACCTGTAGATCACCATGGAACAATGGCTGACACTTCACAGGATATATTCTCTGACATAAGTACGTCGACAGCTGAACTTCCCAGCCATACCTCTCAAAACGATGAAGCTTTCATTCTTCTGGTTTAAGGCTTTTGGAGCGTGGCTGAAAAGATGTACTCCCATTGATCAACAGGTGAGCATTAGTGAGATCCAGTGGTGATGTTGGGTGATAAGATCAGGCCTCCAGTCAGAGCCCCACTTCATCCCGAAGATGTTGGGTGGAGTTGAGGTCAGAGCTCAGCGCAAGCCAGTCACATTCATCCACGTCAAACTCAGAGTACATGGATCTGGATTTGTTTAATGGATGAAGCAAGAAAAAGGCCAGACACAGACCGCTGCTGCGAAGTTGGAACCACAATGCTGCCTCAAATATCATATGTTGTAGCAGAGAGATTTCCCTTCACTGGGATGACAGCACTGAACCCAATCCAAGAAAAGCAGCACCAGGCCGAAAGCCAGAAATGTATGTGAATGTACAGTGCCAGAGAAGAGAGGAAATTTGTTCTGAATGTTCTACAAGGAGTTTTTTTAGTGGTTATGAGACAGTCTCAATGTAATACTCATGTCTCTATATAGCATAAGCTAACAAGACCATCAGTAAGAAAATCAGTTGTTTGTACTAGTGATTATAGTTATCCTTGAATACCTGTCACCAGGCTTGATTCTGATTTGTCAAGGCTGGATAAGTTAGAAAATCAAAGCTACATTTCATGACAGAGGATTAATTGGGGGTCTTACAGCCTGAGGAAAGAAGCTGGTGGTATGGCACAAAAAAGAAGCTAACTTTGTTTCACCATTGTCATATTACAGTTAATAACCATAAAGTAGTATAATAGTATAATAAATATTATGCTCTTTCTTTTGCTTGCTTTGTTAACGAATGTGTGCAAGCCAAATCTTTTTAAACGATTTTTAACACGTTGGTGCACATACCACTTTTGGCCCCAGGGGGCGCCAGAATCAACAAAAGATGAAAGGTCTTTGTAGCTACTTTAAGGATTCAAATTTTTAACATAGTTATCATCGTCATGCTTTGCTATACTCAGCGGACATTTGATATGTTTAAGTTTAGCTAAATGAAAAGCACTAAGGTGACCCAGATCACCAATTAGTTGATCTTTTGACATACAGTCTGAACTGAGGGTCCACCTACCCCCTTATTCTTGAGTTTAAAACCATGTCGACACAGTTAAAGTTGTAACAGTGCTGTTCAAAAGCTAAGTTGGATTGATTTTATTTCTATAAAGTATATTTTAAAAAACTGGTGAAAAAAAAGGTGACCAAAAAGGTTTTTTTTTTTTTCCATTTAATGTCTCATTATTCTCCTCCTCCTCCTCCTCCTCCTCCTCCTCCTCCTCCTCCTCCTCCTCCTACTCCTCCTACTCCTCCTCAGGAATGTTGAATATTGTACAGTGTGCTACTGAAAGAAGTCAACTACTAACCTCACTGGTAAACATTTCATTTTGCTGCCCAGTGCCTTGTGAGGTAGGAATTTGTGGAATTTGTCAAAAAATGCCGGTATAGAAAGAGTAGGAGTTGCTGAATGAAATCATAACAAACAAACAAAAAAAAACACTTGAGAAGAGTTATTTTTATGAATGGAGCAGAATAAAAGCAAATCATCGAGCTGATTAAACAATTCACAACAGGCTACAAAAGCAAATTACATAGATGGATTCTTTTACTCCCCTTTAAACCATCTGTCTTCTCAAGGTGTCAAGATGTGTCCATTGTTGTCCTCAAAGGAATGATTTTTCTCCTTCAGATGAAAGTGGAAAGTAGAGTCTTGACCTGAGGAGTTGCCTCTTTGTTGAGAGGTGAAACGTCTTCAAGGACCTTTCGATACAGCACTGAGCGGTCATTTGTCATGTTGAAACTTACTTTGTTAAACGGTTAAGTTACCCAAGTGAATAGTACTACTATATATATATATATATCTATATATATATATCTATCTATATATATATCTATATATATATCTATATATATATATATCTATATATCTATATATCTATATATCTATATATCTATATATATATATATATCTATCTATCTATCTATCTATCTATCTATCTATATATATATATATATATATATATATATATCTATATATATAATATATATATATATATCTATATATATAATATATATATATATATCTATATATATAATATATATAATATATATATCTATCTATCTATCTATCTATCTATCTATCTATCTATCTATCTATCTATAGATATAGATATAGATATATATATATAATTTTTAAAATAGCTGATATTAGGCAAAAGTAAATGTACACTATGTCCACTGATTATCAGATATGACATTCTAATTTTTGATGATCAGATTGCAGATAGAATACATTCATTTTAAAATGCTCTACTTTGGCTCTGATGCAGTGTACAATCTGCCAAGTAAGTAGTTACTAGATGACAACTGAATGTAGTTTTGTAAAATGTACAATATTTGCCTCTACCTCAAAATTGTACTTAAGTACAGTTCTTGAGTATATGTGCTAAGTTACATTTCATAACTGATAAAAAAAAAACCTCACTGGCTACTTGTTATAATTATGAAGTTATTAGGGACTACTCAGTAACTGCAGTCTGGTTTGTAGTACCTAATCATTATCTTATATCTAGGCCTTGATTCAATTCAGGAACTATTTGTCACCGATTCTTTAATCATCAGGTTATTCCTCACTCGTTCCTCAGTAAAACTCACATTTTTGTGTCCATATTTCAAGGCATTACCAATGAAATTACCTTAAAGAAAAGCACAAGGTTCCTGTTTAAGAATGTGGTAAATCAGATTTAGGAATTTGAACAGAGTATGTCTGACTCACACGCATATACTCACATGCAAACAGTGCATGCACAGATATAGGCAATAGACGTGTTCTAGTGCCCATGCAACCGGTCAGGAGCATATCTTAAATTTCATGATCCTCTTAACTTGTTTGTGACCTGTTGTTTTTTTTTCTGCCAGGTTAGTGCGACTGTGTACAAAAAGCTTCTTTTGTTTTCTCATTTCCACTCGGAGAGCCTGGTGAGTGTCAGAACAGGGATCAGGGATCAGCGCACAGGAGGATTGGCACCTCTAATGATGCCAAAGACTGGATAAACACAGAGATTTCTAGGAGATTTTTCGAAAGTTGCCATCCACGCTAATTTTCTGAGGTTGTGTGCTGCAAGAAAAGAACAACCCTCTGAGCAAAAGCTATGATACTGCCAACTGATCATCTGATTAGTTTGGACGGAATCTGAGCAAACTCTTCTCAACAGTGTTCCTCTGTGTGTAATTTGGATCAATCTTTTCCACCTCTGTCCTTTATTTCCGCTTTGAAGGTCAGTGGTTCCCAAACCTGCAGAGTGGGAAGCCCTCCAGTGGATCTACAGTGAGGGTAGATACAGGGTCACAAAATGATTAATGCAGAAAGATATTGACCCCAAACTACTTGAAGAGGAAAGGAGACCAACGAGTCCCTCAACACCATTGAACATTTATGGGGGCACTTGCACTTGTGACACCACAATAAACTTTGGTGAACTCCACAAACCTGTGGTGTCAGTGGAGGCCCTAACCCTAACCCAACTTTTTATTCAACTTGTTAAGCTTATATTATTGTTTGTAAGGAAAGAATATCTATCACATTCAACACAAATACAAAGTAAAAGTATTTTAAATATTGGTTTTAGAGTTTTTGGCCATGCTATGCCTTTGATAACTTATATAATAACAAAAACTGGTCCTAGCATTGCTACTGTAGCATCTGTGTCAACCAAACCATTATGTGAGCAGCATGGATATGTCACAGGGTTGGTCGGAGAAGAACAATAAACTATGGCAAGTGAAAAATTAACCACCCAAATTTTTCCGTCATTTTTTGTGTAAACATGGTTGGAAGTTGGCAGAAGCAGCCTTCTCACTTTTCGCGAACTGGAAAGACAGATTTTGGCTGGAACTATTTCAGCTGCAGCTAGCTAATGTTAGTGCCGCGAGTTGGTTGAAACAGTGTCTGTGGCTGACTTTTTGTCTAATTTCCATGTCTTTGTATCTTGTCTTGTGTCTTTTGTTTTTCCATGCCCTCATGTGTCCTTTAAGTTCTCCTGTGTATTTTCCTATGTTCCCTCTGGCTCCCTCTGTCTATTGCCTTGTTCCCTTCATGTTCTCATGTGCTCCTCCCCTTCGTTATCTCACCTGTTGGTCCACCTCACCTGTTCCTCGTCTTGTCATCAGTGTCTGTGTATTTAGTCTCTGTGTTCCCTTCACTCCTTGTCTGGTCATTCTGTCAGGGTTGGGTTAAAGGGAAGACTATGGGAGGTGGACCCAAATGCAGTTACATGAGAGGCAAGGATATGGGGAAACAAAAAGCGAGCTTTATTTTAAAGCTGAAGACAAAAAACAGAAGCAGACAAAACGGGGGCAAGAGGCAAAGTAGCAACCAAAAACAGCAAGGCAAAGTACAAAGAAAAAGGCAAAGTTCAAATCAAACATGGAAAACTCAAAACCAAAACCTACCATAACGGGACTTGAACATGGACGTAGACAGGGGCTGACAAGAAACAAGGTAGCTCTGTCTACACTCTTGCAGTGTCCTCCACTCTCTTCCACCAATGTCATTTTCAGAGTTTCACTCATCCATCAACTGAGTTTACCATGTGACACTTTTATTTCAAAGGGCGAACAAGCGCTGTAACAGGTTTACCGGAAGGATGGGAGTGTGAAGTGTATACAATTCATTTCTGAATCATATGCCACTTTTTAATGACTATCTGGGATCACTGGTGATATTCGAAGAAAAGATGTACGGAGAAAAGGCAGAGGAACAATGGAAGACCCCTTTGGCAAAGGATAGCCAGAGGTCCTTTGCACCATCTGTGAGAGGAAAGATGCCCGAGGAGTGTGTGTCTTTTTGTGTTTCTGTGTATTTTTGGACATCCCATTTGAGTGAACCTAAAGGAAGATCGAGGTACAAGTTAACTATTTGTTCCTATGAGATGTCTCTTGATATCATATGTTGAGGTGCTAACAGAGTCATAATTCCGTACCCAGTGTGATACAGATAGCACTATGTGTAAATGTCAGCGCTATGGAAAACACTCTGCAATTAAACCAGTAATAGCATTTCAACATAGCTGACAGGAGGAGCTGAGCCGCAGCTCAGTGTCCTCATTCACAATCTGACTGTGATCCCATTTCCATGCAGGTCACAGTTGTACAAAAAGCGTCTGTGTTCTCTACTACAAAGATATTTGCTTTTCAATGAGAAAGAATGTAAATTATGTTGTTTCTTCTCCGCCCACTGCTTCCTTCCAAGAGAAGGCCGCACGAAAAATGCAGGGAAAATGCACGAAAACAAACAAAAACTGTGTCTGTCCAGTGGTTTCCCAACGCCAAAACATAAACCCACAGAGCTACCGCTGCAGCACACCCAGTGGTGGTTACCTTGGAGACATGGTGTCAAACCCATTGCTTCTTGGGGATATCCCGAGTGTTTATGTCAAACTAGATGACACTACAGGTAACTGTACACTTTTCATACAGCACCACTGGCCACTGCTGGTGAAACTGACCATCGGGGCTGGGAAAGAATGTAAAGAATTCTCCCCAAATCCCAGGAGGAGAGGAAACCTGTGATGACATGTCAGATCCAAGACAGTCTTTGAGCTCATATTCACAGATTTTAATCTACCATTGGAAAAGTTGATTTTAGCCAATGAATCCATATAACTGTGCGATGGTCAGACAATAACAGTTCATGTTTATGAGACCATACATTTGCATCATAAACCTTTGTTATTAATGCCAACAACCTTTAATGGTAAGTTGGTCATTCTGTGAAATATGTTTATGCTTTCTTGCAGAGAGTTGGATGAGAAAATCATATTTGAAATAATAAAAAACACAAATATAAGGCGACAACAGGTTAACTGAGCTTAACACAAAGGCTGGAAACAGTGTTATTATGCATCCTGCTGCTTCATTTGAAAGACCCAACCCACTCTGCCTCTGATTGGCTTGTGTCTATCGGTTCATAAGATAAAAGCCTTGACACCTGGCATGTCTGTTCTTCTCTGTTCCAGAAAGAAGAGTGCCCCAGAAAGAAGCAGCAGCAGACTGGGAAGGAGGCCGAAGAGGTCAGCATGTCATCCGGGGAAACTAAAGCTTATTAACCCCCTTATCAGAATGACAAGACAACCAGGCATACCTAGCTATACACTGTGAACTAAACGTTTGAGTCAAGAACTAAACGTTTGAGTCAAGCATAGAGAATGCAACCAATGAAGGCAAATGTGTGTTCAATAATAATACCTAGAAAACAGGGAAACTAACCAGACTGAAGCTCATTATTTAGCTCAAGCTAAATAAGGTTGACTGGCAACTTCATGTTGATAATAAAGACTCTGGGAAGCTACTGCATCACATAACCCCCTGTAAAACTCCAACTTGTTTGGCATCCTTTGGTTTTTGCACAAATTAAACAATGTAATGAAATTACTGAGCTTTAGAGGGGTCATTAGGTACATTTTGTTGCCATTTGACAGAGCCAGTCTAGCTTTATTTACCTGTCATCTTTACGCTAAACTAAGCTTAATTTTTATCAGGTGAAAGTGGTCTCAATATTCCTATTTACTCTTGGCCACAGAGCTCACAAGCGCATTTTTTTAAATGTTAAACTGCTCTATCATTTAAAAGGTGTTTTATCATTCATGGCATCTTTCTCAATGTAGAATCTGAGAACAACCCATTGTTGTCCGAGTCGTCATGTGAAACTTGGGGGCAAAATCTGCTCCTCCAGGCAGAGTTTAATTTTCAATGCGGGATCAAATCAAGTCGAACGAAACAAAAATAGTTCTAGATGTTTATTTTTGCAGAAAGACAAGGGGAAAATATTTTGGAAAGCTTTATTTGCTGGTTTTGGTTGTAATGGTCATTCAAATGTTAGAGGAATGATGCTCAATTAAGAGATAAAGACAAAGATAGGAAAACAACCTCAAGGCAAAATGATCCATGTCAGTCAGATGATCTTTAAAACTTGCAAATACCCAGGGGGGAGTTAGTAAGTCTGACATGCAGGCTTTTCATGAAAAAACAACAGTTGAACGTGTCTTCATCAATCCCAGCTGATCCACTGTGATCCAAAGTTTGTTACAAATGTCTAAACAGTGTCTTATCAGGCACACACCTGAGCATGTGGTTAAGCACTGACCGCGTCTGAAATGAAAGCACGGTGCGGAGCTGGCGACCTGACTCAGGCTGACCGAGATGTTTATTAAGTCTAAAGACGTTGGATGAGTAAGGCGTTAGCTGCCATAAGGTGTGAGTGATGCCGTCTGTGTTTATGAGCCAGCGCTGACAAGCATGTGGCAGTAAGTCAGCAGCCTGTTTGTTTGGGACAGTGATAAAAACCACAGGGCCAAACATGTTTGTGTCCAATGGTTCAAGGGCTTCAGAGACAGGGACAAAAAATGCTACAAACAGCTCAGCTGCAGGGTTCTGTGGGAACTGTCATATTTTGAGTTTGTGGCCAAGACAGTAGAGTCCTTCCTTTAAAAATAGCAGAGACATAACAGGATGTCAAGCTGACCAATGTGTAGAGCTGGGTCCATTTTGAAACCACACCAGCGCTAACTGGTGGTAATTGTATTTAAATAATGCAAACCAAAACGCTGGGATAAATGTTGAAATTGTGTGTTTCTGCAAACCAATTTGTTAAATATCAGAGAGAAATGTGGAAAGGTGTGTTTCTTTATGTTTCAGTTATATGTTGTAACAACACCGTGATTCAGGTATGGTTAGGTTTAGGCACAAAAATCACTTCTTGGGCCTTAAATAAACTTATCCAGCATTGTTATCCCCAAAGACTGCTGCTAAGCATCTCCACTGTTTGATAAAGTTACGCACTAAGTGGTCTCGTACAATGCTCTCTCACTTGCAGAGGTGCTGCAACACCAGTATCCCCTCCACCTCTGTGTGTATTGTAGAAATGTTGATACGATATGCATGAAACAAACTTATTTCCATTGTGTATCCATGGTTTGCAGAGACACACCCACCAACATGTTTTTTTTCTGTGACTGGGTTGAATCCTGAGCCCAAAATCCTATTGCATTTTTCATTACTTTATGATTTCCATCTGAAGCTAACATTCAGTGTCAGCAAAGGACCACATATTTTGTATATGCAGTGAATGTCAGAGAGTGCACATCCGGCTGTCATGCTGCAGAATGGAGTTCATTTCTTGAACAGACCTGCAACTGGAGTCTGCCTTTTTATTTGTTATTAACCAAATGATTTATATTACTTGACCAGCACAACACAGACGTTGCACAGGGCCTCTTTAAATGTGCAGGGTTTTGGGGGCTTTAGGTTTGGAAATTGATCATAGCTATTGTAATGATGTTTTTATTAGTGCAGAATTTCAAATTTATAATCATGGCGGGTCCTCTTCCACAGAGTCCACCATATTGCATCAAAAATGCTTCTACAGTAGCCCAGAAAGAACAAACACTGGCTCTGGCCTTTTGTGTCTTTCCACGTATCCACGAATGAGGCAGCAATCAAGTCTTGTATTCTTTGGAATGGAAAGCCAATAACAGCCGTGATTTATCCACGAAAATCTAAAATCATACCTCACATCATGGAACCTACAGGATAATCAGTCATCATGACTTGAAAAATCCAGCACTAATTTGGCTGGAAATGATGTAAGTCCTTTAATCAGCGCAGAGCCTCCTGATTAAGACGGACTATTGAATGCAAAGCAACACATGGTCTTTCATCTTTGACCCAGCCTCATTTATACTGCAAATGTTAAAAGCTTTCAGATCGATGGCTTTAACCTCGACGACTGTGAGAAAAACACATCTGTACAAAGTGGAATAAAAAGTCATAACAGTAGGTTTTTCTCTAAAGCTCTCTGAGCTTCTGATTTCTCATTTCGTAGCTTTACTAGTTCATCTTGACTACTTGTTAACACTGAATTCAAACAAGGTCAGAGTTGTGATTGCCAGTGTAAGACTTTACCATTAACAACAGGCTAAATTTGTGCTCTTCTTTCAGTCATGCAGAAGAGGCACAAATGCACTCGAGCGAACGCTGCAGCCCAAATGTCCTTGTTTCCTCTGCAGAGCTTCCAGTTACAGTGGGTCGACTGGAGGCCGGCGATACACATAGCTCTTATTCAAATCATACATCAATCAGCTGGATTCAATGGCTAGGTAAAAGACAGAGGAGTGGAGCGCTGAGAGCTCTTGGAGGGCTTCAATGCCACGACGACGTGCAAAAACTGGGTCACTGGGAAAAAGAGCGCGGCTATGGAGAGCCCGCAGTCTCCATGGCAACCACAGTGTTGATACAGCTATTACCTCCTCATCTCGGCAAATACAGGATGATAAGAAGCGTTGTGTTCTATTGTGTGCAGGATGGATAATAAAATACACTCCAAGTGTGGCTAATTCACTGTTACCGCCTCCCCACAGCGGTGCGTTTCATCTTCTTCCCTCAGATTTTGGGGGGAGAAATGTGGCTCACAACTTTTCACTGAATGCATTTCTGAATTGTGAAATGAGCTTTGATGTGAGAAGTCCGTATCCCAGTTAATGTAAGAGCAATAGACTCTGTTTCTGTTCAACCATTACAGAAACATGTTTCTGGCCGCTTAGAATCATTGGACTTGAGAAATTGTGTTTTCAACGACTGTTACCAAGCTACTTTGGCCTCGACAGCGCGGCCACTGCGTTGTTGTCATGGGGAGTACTATTCAGTTTTTTGTTGTTGGATAATGTCTTCTGTGGTTCTGGAGAAGCTTTTGTCAACTCTGAAAAGACATCCCCGCTGATGTCATTAGATGTGGGCATTTTCCAAGCAACAAGAGCCCAAAGTGTTCAGTATGCTTGAAACAGATTAAGTGTGTCTTTTAACACGTCTTTGTAGTCTGAGTGCAAAGAAGGCTTCAAATGAACAAAAGGCTGCACACTTTTGGATGTTTTCTCCAGATGGCATTCTTAATGTAGGACTACTTGCGCACCTGGTTAACAACTGAGTAAAGTGGGCATGGTTGTCCGCATAGGAGAGTTCGATGAAGGTCATCATGGACAACTTTGACAAGAAAGAAGCTGCTGTTAGATGATCCGACAAGCAATTTAGTCTCTGTTCACCCTCTTACCATTGGAAAGATGAATTACGTTTCGTAGCCCATAAAAACCTTTCTGGAGCTTCCTAGCATAACAGCGTTGCAGCAACAGAAGTAGATGGGGACTTGCTTTGAAACACGAAAAAAAGGCACGAAACAGACAATCCAGTGTAACTCTAGTCTCAGGAAGCCCCAAGCCCCTTGATTTGAGAAGACATTATTTACACCCTTTTAAAAGCGTGAAACTTGTGCTGCGAAGCTAATAGCGTTAGCTTCCATGTCAAGGTTGTGAATAACATCTTTTAGAATCAACACACAAGCTGTATGGAGCCATTTCAAGTTTTTTTCTGGTTGTTTTTTTCAGTTGTTTGGGAGAATGTTGCACTGCTGTTTTTCTGAGAGGCTCCAGAAATGTTCACTGAACTCCCCCCGACTTTCCATCAGCATGAGGCCAAGTAGATAATAACTGAATTGTATTTTTGGGGTGTACTGTTCCTTTAAGAATACTTAAGCCTTACAGAAAAAGGACTCTTGTGATGCATTATGGGAAGTGTAGGATGCAGTCTTCAGGAGTTTGAGCAGAGACGTTCTACTATTGTAGAGACAGATCACTCTGATCATTTTGAATGGGGAAATCTGCGACGCCAAAGATGGCGCATATCCCTCCCCTTTCACCAACAGCCAATCACCTGCGCTGTCACAGCCGAACCGGGAAAATTATAGCCCAATCATGTTGTTTCACCAGCGCATGCGCACAAGTAGTTTTTTTACGACAGAGACCATCAGAGACTTTGCCAGAGCACAGCAGCTGGCACAGATTCAGCCGTACGATGGACGTCGGTGTCGTAAATCTGCACGCATGCGCAGTGGAGTTCTCCCTGTAGGAAAAGAGCGTTTTAAACATAATTTCTACGGTAAAGTCGCTGATTTTTGGTTTTTATTCGTATCTTATTTCACTGGCGAGCATGTCTGTATGTTTCTTCCGTCCTGCTATCACGTTAAAGGGTGGATTTGACCATGCCTCCATTCATTTAGACAGGGGTCTGGTCTCTCTGGGCTTTTCGAGGCGTTGCCAAGATGGCCGCCGAGTGGCATGACTTACCTAGAAGGACTTTGGTTTGAGCCATACTGGAAATGAAAAAAAGTTGGGCTCCTCTTCTCATATTTTGTCTTTTTTGTATCATGTGTTCATTAATTCACTGTCACATGAAGACTCCAGGAAGTTACCATGACCAACTATTATAACCTAACTATAGCCTAGCCCCCAGTGGTGCTTGTCGTTTTACTACTTTCTTTCCTTTTATTTGTGCTTTTACACCATTGTTTCTATATGTATTAATCAAACTAGATATAACATGTTAATTTATCATCTTTAGTGGCAGTGGTGAGGTGATTTTGTCACCTTTCGCAGGGCCAGGCTAGCTGTTTCCCCTTGTTTCCATTCTTTAGGCTAAGCTAGGCTAAACACCCCCTGGCTGGAGCTTCAGATTCAATGGACAGACATGACAGTGGTATCGATCTTCTCACTAAACCCTCGGTACGAATGTAAATCAAGCATATTTCGTCCCATGACCAACAATCACAATCACTTTAACAAGAGAGAACTGTGGCATCAGGCCTGTACAATATTAAAAATGCACGAAGTGATGTGACAAGAAGCTACTGTCATGTCTCGATGGTAACTCCAGAGATCTTGCGAGAATGATCACAAACTCAAGCCATCATCTTTCCCAAAGTGTTTTTTGAGCCTGAACCTAACCAGTATGTTAATGACAGCATTATTACATTATACATAACTAGATTATATAAGGCACTTAATAAAGAAAACACAAATTAATCTAGCAAGAGCTTTTCAAATCTGTGGATACCATCTATCTACCAGAAGCCACCGCGCTGTTAACAAAAGTATATAATAAAACTAATAATGTACACTTGAACATGGGTGTGTATTTACAGCACACAGTGTTTATATTCAGAGATGTATACTGCCTGTTAACTGTTTCTGTGTGTTTAATCAGTACAGTACATAGACGTCTCTCGGGCGACTGGAAAGAGTGACTCTGAACATGTCTATCATTTAATTGATCTCCACCAGGAGAGGATAGCTGCGGTCTTAAACACACACATTAACACAGAAAGTGTGTGCACGCATACACATACTCGTATGCAAGCATTCACACAAAGCATAGCTGTACATGTACACACATGCACACACTGGGGATTAAAATCAAATTTTTCACTTCGTTAGTGCCAGAAGGGTGTGTGACACGGACAACGTCGCCACACAGTGATGTCCACCTCCTGACCTCTGACTAAGCGACAGTGGGATTGCTGTGTGAGAGTGCGCTCACGTTCATGTGTGTGTGTGTGTGTGTGTGTGTGTGTGTGTGTGTGTGTGTGTGTGTGTGTGTGTGTGTGTGTGCGGTGCATGTGTGTGTGATATGCAGGTCACTGACCGCAGAAGAGGGTGAATCTGGCTGCACTTGATTGAAACTGGCGGTTAATTCCAGGGCTTCCCACTGAGATTAGTGTAGAGAGAGAGAGAGAGAGAGAAAGAGAGAGAGACGGGGGGAGAGAAAGGGTGGTCGGCTAAAGCTTAGAGTGAGATGAGATGGGACCAAATGAATTGGCAATAGCCTGTCGGTCTCCGTGGATGTGAGGGGGAGAGAGAGACAAAGGGTGTATGAGTGTGTCCTGCTCTTGATGAAGGGGGGGAGAGGGGAGGAAGCTGAACGAGTGATGAAAAACTAAAAGAGGAGGAGGAAAGAAGTGCTTGGATTAGAAATATAAGAGCGGTTTCTGTGGTCGTACATTCATTTATTCTTTCGTTCAGTGCTTTAACGTAAGGCTGATAATAGCAGCTGTTGGTGAATATTTGTCCAAACATATCGTGTAGTATAGTTACACTACATTTGCCATGAAATGTGTGAAGATGTTTTGCCCGGCGACTTAATAGTGTAAAATAGATGACACTCCATTTTTCCATTTGTTCTTTTCTTTAAGTATATGTGATATAAAGCACTGTGATACATTTAAAATGGACGAGGAAGATTGTGGGAGATTACAATGGAAATTCACATACCATGTAGAGAACTTCACTTACACTGATAAAAGTCTTATTAGCAGTGCGATGGTACATGCATCAGTCGCGAAACCCTCGCGGTACAGACGTCACATTTCGGTGGTTGCAATCATTGTATGTCATTTTGATCCAATTCAGAAGGTGACGATCATGCACCTAAAAGCTGTTTGCGTTTATTTTTTTTCCTGTTGTACCGAATTCGTACCAAAATCGAGGTACTAACTGAACCGCGCCCTCTATGTATCTTTACACCTGTTTAGTCTTATTTATCTATAACGCTTTATTCATGATCATGATTTAGCGATGCCAACAACTATGTACATGTACAGAGTTTAACACATTGGTTTATTTGAGAAAATCCTGCTCAGACTTGATTTGTACGGACGCTACTGACACTTGAAAGAATGTGAAAGCAGCCAGAAAAACAGAGGAGCAGAGCACCTCACTTCACGCTGCATTCAGCTGTTGGGGGGGGGAAAAAGTAACAAGAGGTGTCAGGATGAAAGAAACTCTGGCTCCATCCTGTTACTGAGGTCGCACAAGATCTATGTGTATGTGCTTTTCCCCATTTATTCTCAACTAGCATCCCAGCGCAGACTCGATCAATATGGCCTATTATGTCCCTGAGGACAATACATCGAGTGTGTGGCTGCCACTGTGTGTGTGTGTGTGTGTGTGTGTGTGTGTGTATGTGTCACTAAGTGCTGTTGTGTGTCCATGTACATGTGATTGTGTGTAAAGCACAGACATGACGTGACTTGAATATATTCATGTAGAAACCTTACATAAATGGACGAATGTAAGATCTGTTGTGGTAGTGCAATGTTGTCGGAATGCTCGCTGCAGCCACAGTTACACATACAAGGTGAAAACAGCATCCACATTCTGACACGTGTCCAGCATTTAGAGAAAAACTGTAAACAGAGAAAACACAAGAAGAAGCACAGCTAGCTGCACATGTGTGTTTTTAAGTCGATGTTTTGTGTAACCGAAGTTAGCACGCTAACCAGCTAGCCTGGGCGCATTCTGGTCCAAAGCTCATGTGCTAAGAGTGTAAACACCAACACAGCCCTGGGACTACTAACTCCCAGTCCGGACTGCTACCTGGACAGCTAACAGAGCTAACTGATTACAGGCCGCTACATTTAGAAGTAGTTAGAGGTTAGATGTTTTGAGTATGAATTTGACAGGTGGCCAAGTCTTACATTTCGCCCCTTTAAGCACCAGTGCATTGAGCTCTAAGACCCCCACAGGTATGTCTACAAGCATCATAATTTGCACACATACTGTATGTGTGCATTCTTTAAATTCAGCACTTATGAAGTATGCTCAGTGACACTTGCAAAATGTCAGCTGTCAGTGCAGGGCCGGCTCCCTTTAAACTGAACCCTGACCAGCTTTACACTGTATATGAGTGTTGGAGAAATATTGTGACAGCTGTTCCAGTGCTGCTGGCTGCAGTCTAAAGATCTGATGGTGAACATGGCTCACGGCAATGTCACACCGAACATAGAAGCTGTTATCTCTTTTTACAGGAAATAGAAAGTCAGATATAATATCTGCAGAGCGAAAAAGGACAAATCCACGAAAACAAATAATTTACACGAACTGCTTTTTGTGCTGTCGCAAGGGGGAAGTTGCATCCGTACGGCATCTTTTCGTATGCCCCATGTCATGGCTGTGACGGCTGGCCTGCTTTTACCCATCACCCTCCCTCCCACACTGTGAAAAATTCATGTATCTTCCCAGCAAAGAGCTGGGAATGATTAAACATTCAGATTCCAACTCTGCAAATGGAGGCTGAAGTGGTCTCTCTCTCACACAGTGTGTGTGTGTGTTGTGTGTGTGTGTGTGTGTGTGTGTGTGTGTGTTGTGTCCTGCTCTTTCCTCTTTCTCCCTTGTTATTGAGAATCATGTTTTTCCTTAAATGAGGCTCAGTGTAAATTAGTTTGTGTGTGCGCCCAGAATGAGGAAACAGTGAGGCGAAGTGGAAAATAGGTTGACAGAAAGAGAGTGAGACAAGGAAATGGAGAGATTGAGTTAAAAAGACGAGCAGGGCCTCTGAGAGGAGAGGACTGACTTGAACTTTGCCGGCTCCGGAGAGGGTGAGCGAAGTCGACAGGAGGAAGGAAAGAGAGGTTAAACTCACACATCGCACACTTCAGCTCCTTTGAACAGAGGTCAATGCATGGATGACACACAGGGCGACACACTTCATACGCAGCTACACCTGTCCCTGCACTCACAGTACTAGAGGAATCTAAGGCATTCATTGATTTCTATCGATTACCAAGAGACTGCAATATCCATGTCTCTGCCACTGCTTATTGTGACCAACGACTAACTGGTGCAAGATGCATAAATGAATAAAACCGGCAATGAATGCACGCTACCAACAATTACTGTCAGTGGAGCCAAATCCCGATGCATCTTATTTCTCTGAGCTCCATTGTCGTCTAAAATCTCATATCAACATATCAACGAGCCACACTGGATTCCTTCATTCCAAAGACCCGGGTGCTGTAGTTTATTTCGAGATGATCCCGCATATACAGTCCTGCTGCTGTAAATACCCACTAGTGCACCAAATCCACGTCCCTAAATAGTCCCAAACAAATGTGCATTTTAAGGCCCGGATCAGCCATTGTAATTCTAAGGCTCAATCCCATTTCTAAATTTTACCCCCCACCCCACTGTTGTCGAGTGCCCCCTTGTCCCTCAGAAGGGACAAAAGGGGTAGTGGTTGAAATTTCCCCCTATGAAATATGAAATGGGACAACCTTTCAAGACATTCAGGTGTCATCAGTAGCCATAAGTGGTGTTTATGTGAACAGACACGACCGGACATTTCCGATATGGCGCCTTCATCAGTTTACTTATCTTGCGAAATGCAACACTGTAATGCGTGACTGTCGCCTGTGACCGTCGTGTATAAAATGGCGATATAAATGAAGCGTTTGGCAGCTAGCTAGTTAGCTACCGAGATATCAGCGAAGAAGTAGAGATTGTCCTAGGTGTGTTTCTCTTGAGTTACTGTGGCAATCACACCGCCATTTATCTGACGGTGATGGAACAAAAATGGATGCTCGCAATTCATCAACGCTATAAATCAAGTTATCAAATTAAAAGGACACTGCTTCATTACTGGGCTACCAGCGGTGCTTTACAGGCTAACATTAACAACCCGCGCTCCTACCCTGCCATCCTACCCAGCGTCATATTCCAGAATGCGACATAGACATACGTCAAAATGCAGGGCTGTCATTTACAAACAGTAATAAAAACGTAACATTATCTAGCTAGCTAGTTAGCCACCAAGTCATCAGCAAACTAGATGGCGATTGTTTTGTGCCTGTTAAAAGTAAAGAACCACAACACATTAAAACAACAAAGTTCTCTTAAATCTCAGTTTGGGGGGAGAGTTGAGAGGCATGAAGAGAACTGCGGAGGTTGTTCTGATTCTGCTTGCTAGGTAAGTAACGAAACGTATGTTTTGCTGACAGATTGTTTAAGTCGTTTGTGATCCGTGTGTGACCAGTTAACGTTGAATTACAGACATTTAAATTCGGCACTGGCCCTTACTGATAGAAGTTTCCAAATTCCGTTGACTTTCCAGTTAGCAGAGGTTTTCAGTGGCGTCTGTGTGTTAACCTTCTTTCTCGGCCCCAGATGTTTGTGTTCTTCTGGTATCGCAGCTTATCCATTCCCTTGCTACCAGTTGTCCAGATGACCTGCACCAATTACACATGGGCTCAATAAGATATTACATTAAGTTTGTTCTTGGGAGCTGGCAAGGTTGAGTTAATTCAATGCCCAGTCCAACTGATTGGGACATTCATATTCTTACATACAGCTTCTCTGGTTATTGTCTAGATAAGTGCTGTGCATTTGTGAAAGTGACTTGCGGTTTCAGGAGATTGCTAAATCTTTTTTTAATTTTTATATGAAACTATATAAAGTAGATACAGAGAGAGAGAGAGACAGAGTAATGTACTTTTTTTTTTTTTTTTTAGTCCTTTCGTGGGATTAGTTGGCAATAACAGTAATTCCTGATCCTTCAATGGATTATATGGGTGGTTTTGCATGTTTTAGCCCTGTTATTAGGATGCTGATATTAGCCGATATTTCCCAAGGCGGATCAAATCTTTCCATTTAAATTCTTTCCACGAGTCCCGTGCACATACAGTAGTAGATGCAGGCGAAGAGTGGCAAATATGAGAACTGAAAAAGAGACAAAGTTCAAACGTTTCCGACTTCTTCTTTCATTTTCAACCACAAATGACAGCGAGGACGCTTCAACATCCGATTCCTGAGAGCTGAAAAATGACAATGTACACCAATCTTTGCTTTTTGGTTCTTCACTGAGTTTTTGTACAGCTACTGTAGTTTGCAGATAAAATGCCCACTGCATAACCGGAGCATAGAATAGCTGTCAGGATGATGTACTTTCGTAGGCTAAACCGGAGGTTAGAATCTCACTGGTTTCCCTTGAAAAGTTTTTCTGTAAATACAAGTTGTAGAGTTAAAGATTGAATAGTTGAAACTAAATTCGGCCTATGAAGACGTTACGAGTGAGTAGATGAGTCTCAGTGTTTGGCATCTTGAAGTCTAATGGTCAACTTCTGTAGTCTCATTTAGCCACTTGTTAGCAACCACCATTTCTTTAAGACACATTAGCTCTTTGTAATTCCATTGTGGGACTTTTATTGTTTTTTCTCATGTCATAGAACAAAGTATGTAATATATCTTAAATCTGTGGTAAACACAGACCTTATTTCATGCATTTAACAACATTTGAGACAGAGGAACCGGAAGCTCAATATTCTTACTGCTTTCAGGGTTTCAGGACTCATAACTACAACACTTGGTTGTCTTCAGAAATAGTCTAGTCTTGAAACAGCAGTACCACATAATGATAACAGGCTTGAAGTCAAGTGTCATAACTTGAATGAAGGCTCTCTGGGCTTAATCTTAGCCTTTGGAACGCATTGCAATGCCATAAACGCAAACACAGTAAAACAGTTATACACTGCAATTATTAATCTACTCTGACATGTAATAAAAACAGTCTCAAAACCTCTGACACTGACTGGTGAACATTTGATTGCTACAGCTGTACTGTCCTCCATATCAGCCTGAGTCAATACAAAAAATAAAAGGAAAACAAGCTGACTGAAGGGCAGAGAAAAGCAAAATCAGGCACAGCTTATGTATTTGTGGGTTGTGGGATTTGATCTGACATGAGAGAATTGGGTAATCTATTAGCGGGCTGGTGCTATTTATCAGCACAGTATTAAACCCTGACGTCACTTGAGCTGCAGAATAGTCTCAGATTACTGGGAATTAAGATTAGCCTTCAGAGTTTAATCTCATACAGGTGTAAGACAGTGGATAAACATTTGCTCTGATATGTGGCAGCGCTGACTGACATTCTGACAAGGTGATCTATAGTGCACTCACCCACACACACACACACGCACACACACCTACACACAGCACACACACGAGCACAAACTAACACACTGCACTTTATGCATGGGACTTCATCCTGATGGTAAAGTGGACAGGTGCGCTCACATACAGCAAACAGACGAACACTGATGACACACACATATTCTATCATGCATGGTCACACAGACACACACACAGACACACACACACACACACACACACACACAGACACACACTGTATGCACAGGGTGGAAATGGACAAAGCAGCAGCTGGAACACTGCGGGACAAGTGCTGGTTCTGAGTTGGTTCAACCTGTGAACCTTTTAAGAACCACTTAGCTCTTCCACAGGCATGCGAGCCACTGTCACATAATTCAGTCACATAATTCAGTCACTTAATACGCCTCTAATTTCCCAGTATTGTTCAGAACAACTATGGTGGACTACTTTCGCTCTTTTCTTCTTTCTTGTACTCCTTTCTCCCATAAGGATAAGAAAGAACACGTTACACTAGTTCCAGCTGTTACAAATGGCGGTCCTAAATGGTTTTACTTAGTCCATGGTCACATTAGTTCTTGTGTGTGTAGGTGCCACTCTGGAACCAGTTTTATTCATGCATTTGAAATGGAAAGATCTGGTTCCAGAGTGCCACTGGCTCCAAACCAGAGCCTGAGGTGTCTTAGTCAGAAAGGGGTTTGTCTGCATGGATGTTGGAAGTGAAGTGATCTCGCACCAATCACATAACCAGTACTGATACTGTCAATAATTTATGACCGACTTAAAAAATATACTGACCAACCTAGCATCATGGTAGTTTGTGAAATAGTTACTATTGGACTATCAGACTCGTATAAATGGTCACAAATGGTCAATTCTTTCTGTAACACTCAGCCAGCACAATATGAAAGTTTGTTGTAATGACCACCAAGTAGTAATGGGTCTGAAACATCATATTGATCAGAATGACGGTTGGTGTGATCCTGTCATAAGATGATCTATAGTTATCAAGACAAGATTGAGATCAGGATCTTACCTTAACTATAGCAGAAGTGAGTCCTGGAGATGGAATTTGGTGACACATATGAAAATGTGTTTTGTAACCTTAACGAAATGGCTTTGTGGCCTGAAGCTAACCACGATCCGCCCTGACCACCTTCCTGTGACGGCACTGCGGTCCTACATGTAAAGTTTCGGACGGTCACAGAGGCATGGTGCGGGCATGAAGGAGAGTCATGGACTGGCATTAAAATGTCTTAAATCAATATCAATATGATTGTAATTTGTCTCAAATCTAAAAATAATAGGTAACATTTATTTTTTTTAAATAATTGGCCAAATAGCAGTAACGTCGCGCAATCACGAGAGCGGAACCAACAAAACAGGGATGTGTTTGCGGCCGTGACTCTCATGGCAGATGCACTTTGTTCAGGTATGCAGTCGGACTGCAAAGGGAAGGGTAAATTTAATGAAATTTTGCTGTCCAACAAAGATTTTTCTGGATGGCTGAAACCGGTACCAGGCAATTTATACGAAGCACGGTGTATTATGTGCAAGTAATGTTTCAAACCCGCACGATGGGAATCAAGGCAGTGAAGTCCCACATGCACAGCGCAAAACACAAAGCCTCAAAATCAAGCTGTCAACAAACACCAGGTATTTCCCACTTTTGTTCTACTCTCGTCTTTACCCTGCCTCCACCTCCATCTCCGATATCAACACCCGGGACAGCAGCGCCAAATCTCCGGACAATGTTCGGGTGCACGCCTACGCTGAAAGCAGAGGTACTGTGGTGTCTAAACACCGTGACAAAACACCAATCATACTAATCAAATAAGGGGATTGGAGATTTATTCTGTGCAATGTTCCCAGACTCTGATATTGCCCACTCGTTTGCATGCAGTTCTGACAAGACGGCCTACATCAGCAAGTTTGGAATAGCCCCGTACATTTCAGAGCAGCTTGTTGTGGATGCTAACAAGGACGCTTGATGAGAGCCTCAACCAGACGACGAAAACAAAACAACTGGATCTGCATGTCCGCCAGTGGTGCGAAGATCACGTCCAGTCCAGATATGCGGGATCGCAGTTCATTTGACATGGAACAGCCCAGGCTTTACTATGCCATTTCATAAGAAGAACAAATCTCTGTCCGAGGCGTCAAAGGTTCTGCTGGATGATGCTCATCAGCTCGCCCCACAAGCTGAGGGAAAGGCTGGCACCCTGATGGCACAGCTCGTAACCGAATCAAACACGCTAAGGAAGCGATACAAAGAAAAAATGGCAGAATTGCAACAGGTGGAGGAGGAGCTGAAGAAAGCCTGCAGCTCCATGCCATAGCTGGAAAGTGTTGTTTTTCAAAATGAAACTTTATTTCATTGGACCAAAAAGTCATGTTTTCCTGTTCAAATAAATTTTTTCCATTTGTGATGATTGTGTCGTTGGTCTTAAATTTGATTTCAAGTGGCATTAAAATCATCTTAAAAAGTCTTATATTTAACTTGCATTAGGCTGTAGGAACCCTGTTATATTTCGTTGACATTTTCATGAACTGCTGTCATCCTAGGTCGATGCATTTGGAATTCAGTTCAGCTTCTAGATAAGACAGTGTTAGTATTTTCGTTAACAACATCGATGCTGTTTCTTTACACGATAGAGTAACCACCATTTTCACACACTGCTGATGATGACTCATCAATGAATCAAAAACCTTAACACATTCGTGAGAAATCTGTTTTTTCAGCAGCCGTTGCAGGAATACTTGGAAAAGTCTCCTGTATTTCTGTTGGAAATGAAAGTGCTGGGAGCGTTATTGCTGTAATTGGAGCAAATTTCCAGGAAAGTACTCTTTAAAAGTGACAGCGGTTCTTTGTACTGCGTACTTTACGATGTTAGCAGGTGCGTAATGAGTTTTCCCTGCAACAAATTACATCGAGTTAAGATGGTGAGAAGATTACTGTTCCCAAAAAACAAGAAACAGGACATGTATAAAGAATTCTTTTTCACCAGTTTAACATTGTTTCTTTTCTCGCACTTTTCGCGTCCTGTCACAGACAAGCGGATGATATATGTAGGCCTTACTACAGTGAAGCTAAAGACACAGGACAGTCCCGGATCATAAAGTAATGAAACTGCTTTGATGGTTATGAAATAAGCTCTACAATCCCATGGAATCCAGTCATAACCCTACGCAATAACATCCTCATAAATCAACCATGTCCTACAACTCCTACATGTACAATACAGCTTCTGAGCGCCCTTCCCGTTCCCCGTGGCTGCGGCTGATAGAGTAGTGACCGCCGGCTGAAAGCGGGGGTGAATCGACCACTGTGGCGCGTAGACAGGGCTGCATTGTTCGCCGCTGATCGTAACAATAGGACCTCTGTCGGAGGGGATCATCTGTTTTCTTGGCAAGTTGGCCTGTTAATAGGGCTACTTATGCTGTGTGAATGGGCCGGAGCCAGGTCAGAAACAAACGGACGAATAAACACACACAAACAGACAAACAAGCGGGCTGGTGTGGGCGTGTGTCGCAGCAGCGTGTGTGTGTGTGTGTGGAAACGAGGTTTAAAACACAGAGGAAGTGTGTGTGTGTGTGTGTGTGTGTGTGTGTGTGTGTGTACAAGGATGGTTGGATGTGCCGGGATGTACACTCATCAGTAGAAAGAGAATGAGGCTTAAAGGCTTTGATTGCGCTGCACAATCACCTTTAACTGTCCGACAGTCTCTGGAAAAACACTCAGAAGTCTATTGACAAGGTGAGGGGGAGATGAAGTGAGGGAATAAAAGAGAGACTGATAGATAGACCGAAAGAAAGAAAGAGAGAATAAGCACACGCCCAACATTTTCCAGGTCAGCCCAGACGCCCCAGGCTAAACTCGCCATTCTGTTACTGTTTTTCTTCTCCCTTTTTTCCTCCCCTCCATCTCTCCCTCCCTCTCTCTCTCTCTCTCTCTCTCTCTCTCTCTCTCTCTCTCGCCTGGGGGCAAAGTCGAGCTGCAACAGGATTCAGCCGTTCCCACGGAGACCGGAGAGACGGTGCTGCCATGGCAACGATGCATCGCTTGCTCGCGCTGAGAGCTGCGCTGTCTCTCCGTCGTCTCTTTCTTCATCGGCACTCCACCTCTCACCCTCTCATCTTCTGTCAATTTGATCCCCCTGATCAATTGTTCTGTTTCTCTCCTTCTTCCTCTCCACCTGTGTCTCTCCGCTCGTCCCGCTCCAGAATCCATTCATTCTCCACACTGGAAATGTAATTAGCGTGCCGGCGCCTGTCAAACTGCCATAATTAAACACCTCAGACAACAGCACTTCTAACAGAGATGGGGCCAGGCAGTCACTTCACACACCTCACCTCGTATCGTGCCTTCCCCGGGTGGCTTTAAAGAGGAAAACATTTGGACTGGAATCTCCACTCTCCATTACACTCTCCCACATAATTCAGAGGTCCAAGGTAAAGGTGCCAGTGGAGGTTAGAGTCTACAGGAAATGCTCTTTGAGAGGCTTTTCCACTCTGCCAAGAACTGCAAATCTCTGCAAATCTCACAATTCTTTATGAATTTTTTATAGAAATATTTGCCCAAAAAATGTGACTATTGTGAAGGCATCAGCACAAAAAAATGTCCAGCTACAGTGTGAGATCAGTTTCGGCTCGGTTACCCACCAAAATGGAATGTGTATCGCACACATGACTAACTCCCATTGAGTTTTATGTTCTTTATGTGCTGTGGTAATGTACTGCTGATATGCTTCCCATCCTGCATGTTCTTCACACTAAGTACATTTTAATGTCAAAGACGTAGTGTAGGTGATGGGCTGGCTTTTACTGCAGTAATCAAAGTGCTGACTTGTGACTAGCTAACATTACACTACACTGACCCAGTATAGTGTTCCTATAAGTATATTTATATCATTTTTTTTTTAAGAGGAAGTCTTGCGAGGTCATGCAAGGACAAGTTAATGTTTAACAAAGCTCAGTGAAAGAGAAGAGCTCAGATACAGAGGACTGGTTCCCTTTGTATTACAATTAAATGAGATTTGATTCTGTGCATCTTCGATCTGAGGTCCTAGATCAGGGCGAGAAATTCAGATATCCGACTTAAACTTCCCAAGATGTCAACATCAGCACTTAAAGGGGCTCCGTGGAACTCTTTCGTTAGCTACTGTCTCTCTCTGATCGTGGAGTGGAGAGAGGCACTGACATGAGGCACTCCAGAACGTGCATGAAGTCGTATCCATCCAGTCCCTCATAAAGAAATCTCCAACGGACTTCAACAAATCGTCCACAGGCGTGTTTGTATAGGCAACCGACAGAGACGGGGAGGTCTCATTTTCCATGTGACAATCCGCTCACATGTGGCCAATAAATGTGATCGACACATGTAAACCACTACAGATTGTTACATAAACTACCTTTAAGTGTTTTGTATCACAATAGTTATTGCTTTCTATCTCAGCTACATGCAAGCATCAGGCCAAACAAATCGCAAAAAATCTTGTGCAGGAATTTGAAGAGTGTTTTTCGAAGTTGTAACTTCCCGGAAAACGATCCGAAAATGCTGATGACTCATCTTGCACGAGGGAGCTTGAACTCATTTTGCATCCAATCCAATAAACGCACTATTAATTCTTATGATGCTGCCACGGATGTATAAAAAGCAGGACGTTGCCAGAGCGGAGTGTTTCCGGGGACCAGGGAAGGATTTCTGCAGTAAAACAAGACTTAATAACTTGAAACAAAAACAACAGTAGTAGTGTAATAACTGATTTGGGGGATACTGGATCATATTTTATGGAAAACGTATTTTCTGATGTCCTCCTAAATGTAGCTGCTGATGGCTAGTTAGCATCCCTATTTGCTGACTCAGCACCTTCGCCTTCTCGGAGCTGTGCTGTTGCATCCAGGTCGGGCCGTGTTTAATGGGAGCTGCCAACTGGGGCAGAGTCGGCTGACTGCTAGTTCCATGGCACATTTAGTACTATTGGCTACTGTAAACACCAATCAATATTCACGCCAAGTCCCTCCCTAGCTGCCTTTTTTTTTTTTTATAGGAAACGTGTAACTACACAGAAGCAGGCCACTTTGTGGCAGCACTGCTATTAAATTGGTCTTGATTATAAATCTCTAAGGTCACAGATTTTGAAGGATGTGTTCATATAAATAAAATATCATCTGGAGGGGCTGCAAAACCTCAGATATGTCACGTATTTAATGCAAAATGTAAACTGTGGCCAAAAGTGTTACTACAAAAGAGATGAAAAGTTTTTCAATTGAGCCCCTCTATCAATCTACATCATTTGTAAATCTAAACTGAATCAACAGAGAGAGAGGCAGTAAACTGCGTTTAGGTTGACAGCCAGATTGATCCGCCTGCAAGTGGTCGATTGTGGTAGGTGTCAGTGATGTGTGTGATGTGTGGCTGTCTCCCTGCATTTAGCTTGGCCGTAACCTACTCACACCACCATCAATGGCAGTAAAAGCTCTAGTAAAATGATGTAAGGTTGAATCACCGTTGTGCCGTAACAATGTCAAAGAGGAGCAGGCATTTATGAAAATGTCACAGTTCCACCTGTGACACAGGGGTTGTATTGATACTAAACTCAGAAGACTCTCATCGACATCACTTCATCAAACCCAGCAGTCGCTCCCTCGCTCCACACCTTCCTGCTGACATTTCATTCACCTCGCCCTTTAGAGTTTGGTGTTTTGCTTCTCCTTACACGTGCCGTATATAAAATCCCTCCTCTGCCATCACTTACTTTTCCCCCCTCATCCATCACAAGTCATTAGCTGACTGACAGACTTGACAGAGGTGTGAGGTGTGTACGCTGATGCAAGTTGCCATGTAGACATTTGAGGGTGACACTTCATGTAAGGTCACTTAAAGGAGGTTTCGGCGAAAATGCGCACGACAGTGGGAGTCTGAACTTATAGATTATTTATATGGCTGTCAGGGACTCTCAGCGTCACACACAGCGGGGTTTGTAAGGTTTGTGTGTGAGAGTGTGTGTGTGCGCTTGAGATGGGAGCTCAAAAGTGAAGGGATTGGAGATCAGATGAAAGACGAGAGTTTGAGCTCCTCCTCAGAACTCGCATCTTAACGTTCGCTTGCAGCAAATATTGTCCGCAGCTTGTCATTATGTGATATGTGTACTGACAAGCCCCGTAGACGCGACATGTGGTCTTCAAACACACACACACACACACACACTCAGGTGTCGCTGAAAAGGTCGACTTTCTCTCCGTCGGTTCCCATCCATCAACCCTGAAGCCTTTTGCTCACTCAAACACTCACTCTTCCTATAGCTGATACAGTATAGAAGTCTCTGTGGTGAGTTTATTTTCCCCGTGAAGCTGCATGTACTGTCACTCACCTACACATGCATCGCTAATGGACTCTATGGATCTTTACATAAATAGAGATCTTATTGACTGCGTCCTATCGTTGCCATTAACAGGAACACAGTGGCACGTTTATGGACGGGGATGTGAGTTGGGGGGCTTCAACAGAACTCAGAGGATCAGCGCACTGCTGCCACGGGACACCCTCAGAGGTCCTGTGTCCATGCCTTGACAGGTCGGAGTCCGATCCACAGATGGGCCTCCACGGATCAGGCTCGATCTGATTGAGATCTGGGGAATTTGGGGGGCCACGTCGATGCCTTGAGCTCTCTGTCACATTTTTGGGCAGTTCCCCAGCAGTTTTTGCAGTGAGGAGGGACACATTGTCTTGCTGCGTGGGCCACTGCAACTGGGGAGTGCCGTTGCCATGGGGGGATGCACTTGATCTGCAACTTTCAAGTGGCATCCACATGAATGCCAGGACCCAAGGTTTCCCAGCAGAATCCCCTGTGTTGTCAAGACAGAGTATTTCCCTTGGTTTTTTAAGACTCTCTTTAAATGTAACTGTTGGTAAGTGGAAAAGAACCACAGCAATGCTCCACAAACAGCACTGGGTGATTTTGCCATAATCTCCACAGTCTGAATTGCACCCCCTGGCCGGGGAAAACAGTTGTGAAAACAATGCATACTCTTTGTGTTGTCAAAGCATTCGTTTTTAAACCATTTTGAAATGTCAATTATTTTCTTGACAAGCCTCAGGGTGTGAGCATGACGTTAAAACCAGATAAGGACTGGGTTACACATGCTATAAAAGACTTTAATGTGCATGGTCTGTAGGCCCAAGAACATGAAAGTCCAAAGAACATGCACCTGTGAGCAGCTTTTGGTGGCATCTTGAAGCATGTGTTCAGCTTTCTGCAAGGTGCAAAAGGTAAGCATTGGACAACTGAAAACAAATGAGGGGTAGCACCTCAGCAGAGTTATAGCGAACTGTAGCTGCTGTTAGCTAGTTAGCTTAGTTAGCCCTGCAACTAGCAGCTCAGACCGGGAAGCAGGAAACCAGGAGAATGTTAGTTTTATCAACACTAACACAGGGTTTTAGGACAGGGACAGACAGGCTAGCTGGTTTGCATGTTAAATTTGGTTGGTATCCCTGCAACAAAATTAAAAGACATCACAAAGTCAAAACTGCTATTTCTTCACATTCTGTCAATAATTTAATAAGTTAATTTAATTCATTTATGAATAACCTTTGACTGATTCAACTCAAATTCTTGCATGTTGACACTTTAATACATCCAAACAGGCACACGAACCTTGTGAATAAGGATGTGTTTACTTCTTGTTGTACCCCATGACTCAACGGTGATAAAAATCTGATATCCCTGTTGGTGGTCTTACTGCTACATCAGAATGAGTGTTTATCCAAGAAAGTAATAGCATCTGATCAATCATGTTTTTTGTGATATCACAGCTTTGCAACTCAGGGAAAAGACAGTTATCCTTGCAAACCCTAACTCAACAGCAACCAAAAACTGAAAAGACACAGGAAAACAGGTTAACTAATTAAAAATAATGCATGAACAGCATAATACTCAATGCTCTAGATAGGACCCACGCCTGAGTGAGAGTTCGACACCAGACCCACGTTGCCACAACAGCCACTTTTCCGCTTATTAAGATGTTTTCGTTGAGCAACAACAACACAGCTACATTACATAGCAATGTGACATGCGTTACATCAATGACTACACATCGAAGTGGCATTTCAACAGGTCATGACACGAGCATACGGCTACATTTACCAACTGAGAGAGGGCAACCATGAGCAAATGAATATCTATTAATGGATCGCAGCAAGTGTATAGAGACCCTGTTACAATACAGACTCGTGACTCAGATACACAACGATGTGTATCTTAACTCAGCTGGCATTAGCTTACATTAGGGGCTATATGCTAGTGGTCATGCCAAACCAAGTAAGGTTATAGCAGCAAAACCAATGAGTTGAGCAGCAGTGTACTTTATAACTTGTGAAGTCAACATTTCATCTTTCATATGAATAGGCTGCTTTATATTGTCTTTGGAAAGCATATGTAGTTTCACTTTAAGACAAACTTTCACAAGTTTTGGTTCTCCCTTCTTTCTTACAAATGAACTTTCAGTGCTTCCAGTGACCGGGCTCGTCAACACTTCCTCGTCCCTTGTGCACCTCCCTGTGCAAAATAGATACGCACAATCACAAGTACGCCGTGCTCAAACACACGCGGATGTTCTCAGGCACCACAGTACTATCGCTGTCGCATGCAGCAACACATACACACTCACGCATTTACATACACACACACACACACACACATATCCATAAACACACAAATGCCGCCACACGGCCCCCTGCTAGGTGTCTAAATAAAAATCCACCGACCACACCGGATGTGCATCATCGGTTGTCATGGCCACTGAGGAATATTCTTCAGGGTTGCCGAGGCAACAGCTTGGGGAACTCTTTGCCAGCCTGTCACTTGTCTGATGAGACGATGATTATATATGTCTTTTTTATTGCTACATCAGGGTGTGTGTGTGTGTGTGTGTGTGTGTGTGTGTGTGCGTGTGTAGTGAAGGGTCTAAATGACAGTAATGCAGTAAGTGGGAGAGCTGTAGTAAATAATGATGGGGGAGCGAGTGGATGAATGGATGGATTCTTGAGATGTAAAGTAGCAACAATCAAATAGGAATGACAAGAATTTCATGTTTGCTTCGTATTCGTGGAACGACGCTCACACACACTGAGACGTCTCTGTTCGAAGGTCCCATTTTACGAGTTTACACGTGTATGTGTGGTGAGAAAGAGTGAGCGCGTGCAGGTGTTTATGTGTGTGCGACGGCGAGATGGGAGGCTCACCGTGGCAGCGGCTCGTATCAAACCAGCCGCCACTCAAACTGACGTAGACGGGGAGGGGGGATGAGGCAAAAGAGAAAGCAGGACCCAGTTGCCATGGTGATGCAATCAGCTTTCAGTCGAAGCGTTCGTCTCCTGGGTGCTGTCAGCGGTCGATCTCACCTGCATAATAAACGCATTTATGAAACACACACACATGTATGCACACACAACAGAGGGACAAACATGTAGCAACAGTGGAAATCAGTGGAGAGAAGATGGAAACTTGTAGCTGCGAAGAGGAACCTGAACATTTTTGGTTTATGGTCATCACTTTGAGTTTCCTGAAGGGAACTCCCAGACGTCTACAATCTTTGTCGCTCAGCTGTTTCACACAATTCAGCCGAAAGGAAGCTGTTTTCTTCGCTGCTGCCTTCCACTCGTCATCACTCCCTCTGTCGTTTGTTTTTCACTGTTCCCTGCTCATCATCCTCCTCCATATATTTCCCTCTCCTCCTCCCTTTCTCTTCCCCGCGCTCTTTCCCTTTCTCCTGCCCTATATTCATACTCTAATCCGGTCCAGTTGGACTTCTTGTCTGACTCCAGTAATCTTGTCAGGACAGATGGCCCACACACACACACACACACACACACACACACAAATGCACAGATGCACAGTCGCTCTTTCTCTGACCCAGATTGGCCTGAAACCCACGGTGCGTCACGTTTCACACCGTCAGATACTTGGATCTCGTATTCCTACCAGCACACACACGGCCAGTCATGTGACCCGTTTGGGGATGGGCTGCCGGCAATCAACAAGTCGGCAGAGCAGCAGATCAATTGTGGAAAATAACTGCGTGTTGACTTCCTCGGGAGTTGAGAAACATATCGGATTATTGGTGTTTCATGTCAAGGGTGATGAGCAGGGTCAGAATTAAAGTCTAGTCCCTGATTTCTCTTTTTCTTTTTTTTTAGATTGCAGCTGTTTTTAGCTGATTGCTATGCTGAGAGACTGTAACTTTGTCTGCTGTCTGTACATCTGTTTTTGCCCCTACAGCATCACTTCTTGAATAATTATTAAGAGCAAGAAAATCCCAAACATCGGACCTTCCCTCCGGAGACTGACGCATATGTCTCGTTTGTGACCGAGTGTCATTATTGATTTGTTTTTGAGTAAGTTAAGTGATGTGATGTAAGAAACAATGTAGTTATTTTAATCCAAAGTAACCAGAAAGTTTTGGAGCCTAAACCGAACCAAACCTTTCAGCGGGCTTTACTTTGAAGACAGTATATTACGTTTTATTGCTCAATTGACTGTGGAGCGCTTTTTTTTGTAGCTCGAGGCCACTGACAGAGCTGCTGTATTTGACATATGCTGTATGTAAGAATGTGTTGATTGTGGTTTTGGTCAAGGTGCCAGGTTTTTTCCACTCCCCTTGTTTCCAATGTTTGTGTCTCTGTCTCTCACTGTTTTTCTGTGCTGACATGCATCTCTGGGCATGCAAATCCACTCTGTATCTCACCAGGTCCACCCCACGCCTCCTTCTGGTGATCAGCCAGCTCACCCGCTCTTCATCTTTCCTCAGTGTTCCTCAGTATTTAAACCCAGATTCACCAGTCACTCATCGCCAGATCATTCAGTCCACATTTGTGGTCCAAACATTTAGGCCTCCTCATGCTTTTCGCTCAAGCTCTTAGATTCCTTTTGTTTTGCTTCATTTTGCTAACTGAATATCTCTGGTACTCAAGGTTCAAACCTCAACATGCCTGCTTCTCAACACAGATAGCTAGCTAACTAGCGACACAGAGTTTTCTTTTTTAATCACGGCTTTATTAATGAAATTAATTGTCTGCTATGGTTATTACCGGTTGTTAGCTGTGTGAGCAAATCAAACCATTAAACTTTTGTCTGTAAAAGCAAAAAAAAAACCCCAAAAAACAAGGTAACGAATGCTAAAATGGTCTGTAGACCTGATGGGAACTGTAAAGGCTGGTGAACATTTTCTCTGGGTTTGCCACTCTGGTTACTAATCTAAACCATTGTTAATAAGCTAGGCTACGTATGTATGTATGTATGTATGTATGTATATACATATATATATATATATATATGACATATAAAGAGTGAAAAAAGACTCCAAACCCGCCACCTGAGTAGAAGCTGGAGCAGTAAGTTAGCAAGGTAAAAGACATTGCTAATGGATGACAGACTATAAGTCTTGTGGCTACACCATCCAGACAGAGCTAATCAATCTCAGGATCATTTGTGTGTCCTCTGGTGATCTGTCACACATTCTTAATGAGCTAATCCATTCAGCAGGCCCAGTAAAAGGATCCCATGTAAAACCAGAAAAAACTCAACACATGACTGAGGGGCCTTTATGTATCGCATTGATTACCTTTGCGTGTGAAAAAGGTTTCAACCTTAAAAACGCCGAACTAGGAAGTAAATGTGAGTCTGCTTGTAGATATGTTTAGCTAACGTTGCTTTTTAGTCAGCAGCCACACCTGCACAGACTTTTACGGTCATGTGCTGGATTTAAATGTCGTTTCTTTTCCACTCTGGCAACACTCTCATCCTACTTTTTTTCCTTTTTTTCCCCTTGAAGGTTTAGGCATCATGACGGTGAAATAAAAACAGGTAATTATGTTGTTGGCTGTATGACGGAGTGTCACGATTCGGTCTACCTGCCTCTGCCTGATTCCCTCTAACCTTCAGGGAGGGGAGATGAAAGCAAGGTGGAGTGTGATGGAGAGGAAAGGTGAAAACGCAGATGAAAGAGGAGTGCCAGAGGGTAGCGATGGCCTTTACCACGAACTGTGATGGATCATGAGGCTCGGACCAGAGCAATAAGATGATCAGGTTGGACAGAGCGGAGGAGAGGAGGCAGGCTGTGGGATCTGAGATGACTGGAGATGGTGGCAGCTTTATCAAAATATCTCCACTCCAAAAGGATTGCAGCAGCTGGTTCTAACAACCAGGTGGTGTAATACTGGTCACAGTGCTAAAACATGTTTAATTCTCACTGCCAGGAACAATTACTTATCAGCTTGTCAGTGTTTACCACCTTTAATGAAGGTGAGGAAGGTTTGTGCTAGAGCTTAAGGGGAAAGTCTGCCTGAGCTGCTGACTCACATGCATTAAGCAGTTTCCAGCGTTCCATGATAGTTTGTAGGTTTTAACACTCTGACACATCATTTTGGGAGAAATGTACAAATTTAATTGGCATCATTAGAATACAGGTAGTCAAAAAATTACATTTAAGTAATCCTGGTTTGTGTAAAAATGTCTTACACCACAAGAAACACAATAGCTCATTGTATTATTAGGCGTTTTAACGTATTTGAATCACTGGGAGAAAAAGATCTTACATTATAACTGCAAGGATCTTTTTATTTACTTTAATCACCAGTCAAATACTCTCTCTGGCATCCACACAAAAGCCCGATTCAGAGTCCAGCTGAATGTTGTGCTGCTATGCAAATCAAAACAACAGTAAACATCAGACGCCTCGTCAAACAGACGATGACAACAGGTGACTACATTTACCTCTTACTACCCATCAGGGTAAATGTCACAGTATTATATTCACAGTTAATCAAATTCCAGCCACACTACAGCAGATCAAACAACAAATGAGAAAAGAGTCGGAGCCGTCATTAATGTTAGCAATTACACACTTATTACTTCTTCTGCTGTCGATATCACGGTCGATATCAGTGGTGCTGACTCTGGCCTTTGGAAAGATTGGTTTGAAAGTGATGTTCATTTTGCTGATGGTGACTCTGATCTCCAGTCTGAATCTGATAATAATGCCAAGTCTGTCAGTTGATATTTCCTCACTCCTTACTCGAACCAAAAGTAAAAAAGTTCTGGTCAGCCATCTTGCTGGTCACCCTAAAGCTCTTATTCCTCTCCAAGAAACGAGGAAGGATCTCTAAGGAAACATGAACGAGGACACAGGAGAGGAGCTTTCCTGGGAGACCTTCACCTGAACAACATGACGTATAAATACTCCGACAACATGGCGGACATTCCCTCCCATGATGCTTCCGAGGGAAGGACGTCTTCACATGGTTTCCTTGCTATAGGGAAGCAAGGATGCGATTTAAGAGGTGTATCCCATGATCAGCATGATCCCTGTTGGTCTCTGTCTGACAGGAAGTAAAAAGCTGCCCCAAGCGAAAGTTTTACAAGTCAGTCTTTGGTCTGGTGTTGCACCATCAGGCCCTCAGTAGCCGACAATATGAATTCAAGCACGTGAAAAAGAAAAGGTTTGAGTGAAAGGAGCTGCAGGGCGACTCAAAGAGAGCCGCCTGAGCTGCACATCCAGATCTCGCTTTGAAGCAACAATATACAGCACGGGCGGGAGACTACAACTCCCAGCATGCCGTTGGCACAAGAAGAAAGCGCCTGGGGAGAAGAGGGCACTACCAACAACTACGTCCTGTTAATTTACCGCCTGATTGTGAGTGCAGCGTAATATTGAGCCGTTAAAAATCAATGAAGTCAGTAGAATAAGAGGGAAAGAACGGGGGGAGGAGAGGAGAGAGGGAGAGGTGGTGTGTGATATTTGGGTATTTCATATCACGCCAGTCTGTCTTGGCAGCCCATCCCCCCCCCATCCCCTCCCTCTCCCTTGGATTTTAACTCTCACTTTCTGTCTCTGACACGCACACACATGCAAACAGAAACACACTCATGGACACGAGGGGTGGGGTTGCATGGTGGTGATGGTGGTGGTGGTGGTGGGGGTCCTGTTGTGGAAAAAGATTAAATGTGGCATAGTAACAGCAAGATATGATAAAAATAGATATATAGATTTGATGAAATTTGGTGTACAGCAGTGGATGGCGAGGAGGGAGTGGGGGTATTTTGGGAAGATGGATGATGTTGGGAATGGGAAACAGGAGGAGGAGGGACGGAGGAGCGTGAAGACGGGCAGCAACAGAGAGGGAGAAGTGCGGGCTGAGTTCATATTGGGGAGGGGGGGGGTGGCGGTGGTGGCGGTGGTGGCAGTGGCGGCTGCGGCGGCGGTGGTGGTGGATGGTGGGAGACTAGGCTACATGACGTTTGTTTCCATGGTGATGGTCTCTCCGTCTCCCACACGCAGGGAGACGGTGCTTTGGTGTGTGTGCGTGCATGCGTGTGTGTATCTCTGGATTTGTGTAATGGCATTTTTTTGTCAATAAATAACCAACCTCTTGTTTGTTGGCATAGTGGCCATTTTACTGATACAGTAGCCTAGTACAGTAAAACCACGGCCATGAATGATCCCAGTGTGCTCGCGGGCTCAACACTGTGGCATACTGCACACCCTTGTTCCCTTTCGGTGAAGTGAGAGATGCTCTTTAGAAGCAACATACAGCTAATTCTAAATAAGGACAGCCTTTATATCTAGTCCTGCCTCTGGAGAGGTTCTCGTGCTGGTCACAAGGCAATTCCAGCGAACGCTGTGAGGAGTTTTTACACATTTTTCCTAATGAAATCTGCATAGATTCGCAAATTTTAGAATGCTCATCCGCTCAGTCTACACTCAGGAATGGTACATTTGGGGCAATGAGATGGTCTGCATGAAACTATGCGTTCAAGTGCATCTTGTGCCACCAAACCTGATCAGCTTTTTATTGTTTAGTTTGGTGTCAATCGGCACATCAGTTGCCATGAATCCTCCTCTACCTGAGCTCTGTGTTGTTGCCATCCAGTTTTTTCACACACTGATGACTGTAATAATGGTTAAAAATAGGACTGAGTGGGCTGATGTCTTACCATTTGGCTTGGAAACTGTGCGATATGATGGGAGCCTTTTAACTTAAATGAAAATAGATGTATATAAGCTGCAGCGAGCTGTAGGACCCCAGATAGGAATTGAATTTTTGTGGGGGGGGGGGGGTTAAAATGCAGGACGTTGCGCAGGCTTTTGAGATGTCTGTGTGCGATAGACGGTGTGCATGTGTGTCGGTGTTTATGGGAGATGGGATGTGATGTGTGTGTGTGCGTGCATGTTGGAGAAACAGGCTGATATCTGTGTGGGGCGTGACCGGCATGGCGAGAGGATCCGACTGTCGCGCCGACTCCACCGAGCTGGAGAAGGAGGAGGAGGAGGAGGAGGAAGAGGAGGAGGAGGAGGCAATGTGGCTTGGGAATGGTCTGGAGTGCTGAGGGCAACATCGCCATCTGGTGTCGATGAATGAGTGGCATATAATGAGTTTTTAAAGCTGAAATGTCGTGGTTGGATTGTGTGTTGTAGTGCTGATGAAAAACACCATGACAAAATTTTGGGGATTCAAACAATACATTTTGAAATACGTTGCGATCTCTGTATCCAACCGCAGCCTACACAGACACACACACACAAACACACACCAACACCCACGACACACA